>NW_010394595.1:22412-44914 GCF_000710305.1 Buceros rhinoceros silvestris
TCCTCACTGGCACACAGAAGATGTACAAAAATAGAAGAAATTACTTGCTAAAACAAGAACGCGGTTACTGCAAAAGCCTGAACTTGCACTTCGATTGGAATAAAAAGATGCATTTTGTCATAATTTGAGAATGACTGGTCCTCTCAGACTGAGGTTGTATTTTACACTGCAGGGCAGATTTACATGCATTGACAAAGGTGGGCGACAATATTGTTGAACTGTCTTGATGGTTTCTTTCAAAGTACTATTGATCTTTCCCATCTGTGACAGGAAATGTCATTGCCTCCACTTTTTCCCAGCTGACAATTTCTCATTTGCTCAAGACTGCAGCTGTCTCCAGGGCCAGTGCATGTTCCAAATTCAGTATGAAGTGCTACTACACATCGAAACAAATCCCAAACATCTTCAATCAAACCTTGTAATCTCTTCTGTGCTGGAGTCACTTTGGGGTTCAGTTACTAAGGTATTTTAGAACCCTTTATTGGATATTTCAAACTCCCGAATCATACAGGAAGACTGCTGTTTCTTTCGCTGCCATTTAATGCTATTTGAATTTTGCCTTTGCCATATATCACATTAGGTATTACTTCCATTTTCCTTCTGTCCTCTGGAGTACATTATATCCTTGCAGAGGCAGCAAAATAAGAGTTTTCCTCATGCAGGCATGCAATCTATAGAGTTGAAGTAAGTTTGTTATTTACACCACGACACAGAACGGTTTCCATACCGTGTATTTTAAGCCTTTATTGGGAGGCAGTGGGGCTCAAAACCAGCAATATAAGGAATTGCAAAGAAGATGCCCGTCACAGAAAAAGAGATAATGAGAGCTTTGCCCCTTATTCTGACTCTAATTGGCCTGCCAGTTTTTTCTTTAACAGATACAGCTACTAATTGGATATACCTACAGATTTATTTCTGTGGCTGGTTTGTATATTGAGAACTGGAGTTTATAATTCCCCCAAATGAGCATGGGGCTTAGTATCAATCAGGGTGATTTAGGAGATGTTTTGACTTGCCAGAGTTTGCTCTGTTCTGCATTATGAAAATAAATCCTCTGCCTTCATCTTTCCTTTTGCAAAACAAAATTAATAATGTTTCCCTTCAGTGAGAACATGGTATATGCTGACACACTTAACCAAAAGCAAATGAGGAAAAGCTGAAACCTTTATTTACTTTGAGACTCTTAAATAGCTCATGATCGATCTGAACTGGCTTTTTCCACCTTTTTATCTCAAATATAAAGATCGCTCAATTGATCTGCCTGTCTGCTTTACGTCTAAGTAAAATTTCTGCATTGGTTTAGTTTCAGTAGATCCAGAGATAGAGCATTGCAGAAGACAGAGCTTAAGATTGTCAGAATTCCTGGCCTTTTCATATTTACTTGACTGTCAAGATATAAATCAACTTTTAAATTCTCTTGCTAAGATCAGAACAAGCTTAATTTGAAACAGAACTCCATTTAGACTTATATTGCTGCCTCATTGCATTTGTTCATTTTGAAGGTTCATGTTTTGGTCATCAGTGGTTTTAGAAGTTCGCTCCATTTGTAACACATTAATACAAAGGGAATTAAAGTAACATCAAGGAGTGTATTTTCCACATGAATGAATAATCAAATATATTTCTTCAGTAACTGGACCCGTGAGAAATGTAAGCATAGCATTATGAAGTACTTTAATAGGGCATTCTCTATTTCAAATGTAAGCCTGAGTTTGAGAAGTTCCATATATGGCCTTACCTATTTTGCTAATATACCCTTCTCCAGCTACCTTCACTTATTTTGTCCCCTTCCTGAGTTGTGCATTCTCAAGTGACTTTATCAATTCTAAAGCATCACTGGGCTCCTAACTGGGCACACTGGGTTATTTTCCAAGTATGTTTCTTTCAAAAAATCAAGCTATGCTTTTTTTATTACAGACTTTTCCCTTGCTTTTATTCTTCTTCCTCTGTTTGTTCCCTCTGAAGCAGAATACGAATACAACACAACCCTCGATCTTCAGATAACATGAGGCAAACCTAGCAACTAGCAGTATTTAGTATATTGCAAAATGTGCATTCTTTGCATTTTCTTTTTCTAAAAGAAAGGCATGTGCATTTCTTCTCTGAATCCTTTCAGTACTTTCCAGTCACCTTACCTGGCTGGTAGACCGAGGGCTTTATGCTGGCAGTAGTAACGACCCTCTGTTTTGAAGGAGCAGAAGCAGCAGGACTTTCACCATAACGTCCAGAAACTGGCATCGGTGTATATGACTGGCTTGTGTTTCTAAAAGCAAAATGAAGGTATAAGCAACTTCATAAACAGCAAAAGTGACTGATGAAGTACCAGATCCAGCAGCTTCCAAAGCACTGCGAGAGGAACTGTCCTTGAGAGCTGCAGAGAGAATACTGTGAGATTCATTAATCTTTATCATTTCTTTGAAAGAAAAATTAGCCAAATAAGGATTTTAAATAGTGCCAAGCTGCTCTTGCTGTCACAGAAAATAGCTTACTAAAGGAATATGACAAATTTATTTAAGGAACTCTCAGTTAAACACGTGATCTGACTTCAGGAACATGCAAACAAAGTCTGGGTTTTCTGTCCCTCTAGAAACAAACAGGCTTGTTCTTGTCTAAAATAAACCAATGAGGGATTGAGCTAAAAAGATCCTGGCTCAGCACAATTAGTACCACTACAAACACTAATTGCTGTTTATAAGCATTGCACTCTTTTCAAAAAGATCGTAGTGACCTTTAAAAAGCATTTCTGAAACTAACTCTTTTCCCTTTTAGACCAAAACCACAATTTACATGAACTTCTCTAACATTCAGATTCAGCTAACCCAAAAGCACGCGATGTGCAATATTATGCTGCAATTTCTGCATTCCTAGATTAAAAACATTTGCTTGGGATTCCAAACATTCGTAAGAAATAGTTTTTTTCTCTTACGGCTTGGACGGTGATTCTTGGTTTGGTTATAACAACAACATGTGGAAGTACACCCCTCTTTCTATTTGCCTGTTACTTAGGAGTCTCTAGTGGTAGTGACCCTGCTTCACAGAGCACTGGAGAGGCATTATAAACAAAGCAAGTAAGAGACAAGAAAGAAGTACAAGGAAGGGAAGCAACAGATGTGGAGATGCGTGCAGTAAAATGACCACTGGCTACTGAGTGTCACTCTTACCCTGAAAACAGATCTACTCTCTTCAGCTGCACTATCTGCATGAACCAGATCCCTATCCATTTGTGCTGACACTTCAGGAGTTATTTCCATAGTGGCTTTGTCTACAGGAAAACATTTTTCAGCATAAGAAAAGAAGCATTGAACTTTTTCAGACCACTGGCCCATCTTGGCTTGTACTTTCTTTAATAGTGGAAATAGACGCTGCTGGAGAGAACATGGTATAATTTTTACATATGGCAAACCCAGCGAATTTGCTCCACTACAGGTAAAATAACATTCTCACAAATGCAAACTTTTGATTTTTAATTGTGAACAAAATAAACCTACCCTCACAACATCGGTTTTTCCTACTTTGACAGAGCTTATGCTATAGATCTAGTCTGCATAGCATTGCTGCCTCAGGCTAATTTATTTTGCTCACTAAATAGTTAGACCTAGAAACATAGCTATTGCTACAAGGACTGCAGCTAATTATTTCTGTACCTAGTCCAGGGCCTAGGCTGGATTTCAGCCCACCATACCCTGAGTGAACAGGGCTCTCCAAGATAAACTGTATTAGTGGTTTTGTATTCAATGTAAATTCTGTTGTGAACAGTGCTGTGATTTTGTAACTGCCAAAGCTGTTCTAAGCACAGCAAGACTTTCCGTTCTTACCATCTATTTCCTGTTGATACCTCCTCATCTGCAGTGCACTGTGCTGGGGGGTCACTGGGCAGAGGACCATTGCTCCTACCGTAGCACAGACAGGAAAGATGTACGCTTCAGGTCCTCTGGCTTCATAGCCAGCCTTCAAAATCCCTTTAGCTCAACACACTTTTTCTTGATTTAAAATCTACTCTTCAAGCTAAAGTAGACAGAAAACCAGTAAAACATACTCACCTTTACAAGATCAGCGATCAATATTTACAATGCGGATTAAGAGATTTTAAATCATGTATCACACAGCCTTAATCTGAAAGTGGCATACGCTCACAAGATGTGCAGGTCCACTGGTAGAAAGACTCACTTGAAGCTCTCTTAATGCACAGAATACAGAAAGACGTGCTGAGCCAGCTGAGTGATACTTAAGACTGTCATGAAGAAAACTGTTATTTAGAATTCAAGTGTTTCCTGAAATTAATAGCATGGTGAAACCATGCTGCTAGATTGCCTTGTACGTTCAGGGAAACGAAGCTGAAAAAACTCAACACACAGAAAAACCCGTATCCATAGGACCATGATGGTAACATTAAAAGGAGTCAACTACTGAACTCTTTTGATGCATATTATATACAGTAAGGAAGATAAAAAGGCTTGTCAAGGAGAAATAGTGTTACACTACATCATTAAGGGTTTTAGTGAAGTTAAAAGATTTATCAGAATGTCTGCTGAAGAAAAGGAAATAGCATGTGATTAAAAGAAAGAAAGAAAAAAGAAAGAAAATAAAAATAGGTCCTAAGGAGCAAAGATACTTTAATGGAACAAGAAGCAATGTCATTTCAAAAAGCAGTGGAAGCACCTTTACTGAATTTATCTGTAGCAGCCAATGGCACGTGACAGGCAGCGAATTAAATACTGGCTCTGAAAACTATTAGTTGTCAGAAAAAGAAAGAGTAAATAATTCAAAGCAGATGATTTTTGTATTAACACTTCAGTAGATGCTTACTAGCAGCAATAAACCATTTTGTTAAGTGCTTTTAACGGAGAGTAGCTGCACAAAACATTTTTATACCTCTTCTGTGACTGGTAGCTGATGGAGCTGGAAGAATGCCGGCTGAAACTAAAATGAGACAAAAATTGTATTTGAAAAAAAACGTACCAAGAAAGTTGGGATATCTTGTCCTACAGTGAATAAAGAGGGGCTCTTAAGTGCTAAAGTAAACAACTTGCACGTATTTGTAACCTTACAAGATCAGTATTACATTACACCTCACTTATCTTATTTAAGCTAGGAAACAGTGAAACCTGGAAAATGGTAATATAAATGAGCTGTGTATATTGCCCCACAAGTCACTCATCCAGCTTTGCTCATTCTTGAGTTGTGGAACTCTAACTCAGCCACTGGGCTGTTTGCTTTGACATCCACCATTTATTTGTATTAGCACAGAAGAACATACAAGTTTCTTTTTGTCAGTGTCATAAGCTCCAGTTGCAGCAAATCCTAAAAGCAAACCTGATTAAACCAGAGCCCAGAGATCAGCTGTTCCCTAGCTTAGGAGGCAACGAGGCCAACCCACAGAAAGGACGGGCTGGAGGTAGGTGGAGCCATCACATTCAACTTCTGCCTTGCAGTACCACTCTACTGTTCGCTTACTAAACAGAAGCTTAGGTAAACAGGTATTTGTTTGTTTTTTCCTGGGGAAACAGCATCATTTCAGAACCTAAATGATTCATTTCAGTATATACAGAGAGCACTAAAGCCTGCACGATGACTGGTCTGAGAAAGAAGAGGATTTGGAATGAGCGCAGCTCCTGTCGAAATGCAGAGCAGGGCAGGGCTACCTGGCATCGATCACAGCCCACATCTGCCAGAATCACCAGAAGCCTCTCACAGGCCAGTGAATTTCCGTGCTTCTGGAGAAGAGTTTTTCTTCCATTTACCAGAGACACAGCGTTTGGATCAAAACCCGAGGATCACAGGAACTATACCTTCCTTTTAGAACCATAATCACAACTCTTTCCATTGTTTCTCTCAATGACTGACTTTGAACGTTCCTCTTTAGGAACAGTATAAAGATTTTACTCATGTTAGTGTTATGCACATGGCCTTGCTCACAAAAGCAAAATCACTGTATTATAGGATCTACCAAAGTTTAAAGTCAGAATGAAATAGCTAAGGACATGGATCAAGAAATCCTCCTGCATTTTCTCGGTGGACCTTCTTAAGGTATCCAAAAGGAAAAAATGCAACAAACACTGAAACAACAGTGGTAAAATGTCAGCCTCTTTCTGCCTGAGTATGTTTTACAGGATGGGGATACTGTTGTAACCAACGTCATCCCGCATTTTATTTTGAACTAAAATTATCTGAAACACTGCAATGCTCTAAAGGTGTGTATCAAGCTGACACAGACTTGTAAGTCTCTATTTCAGCATGCTAATGCATTGGCTGATTTCTAGATGAAAAGTATTAGATGTTCAAAAATTTGAATGATAAATGAGTTCAGAAACTAGTTTTAGTCCCTTATGTTTGAATACACTATACACGACAGTTTTTAAAATAAACATGGAAGCAGTGCACAAAGATAAAGAACCTATTTCAGCTGCAACACAGCCCCCCAAAACCAACCAACCAACCAGAATTTGCTTCTTGTACCCGATTATCAGGGAAGCAAATTGTACAGGTCCTACAAGTTTCTGATTTGCTTCTGTGCCCCAAGGCTTGCTGAATTACTGAACCTCCAAGAGAGATATTAGCTCAGACAATTACATTTATCCCCAAAAGTATCTGCATCTAATTCTCAGACCAAAAGCTGTGCCAGCAGTTGTCAATTCCTCCCCTGTTGGAGCTGTCCAGGCCTGGTCCAGGCTGCCCAGTGGTGGAGTCCCTGTCCCTGGAGGAGTTTCCCAGCCATGTCGAGGTGGTGCTGAGGGACAGGGGTTAGTGGGGACCTGGCAGTGCTGGGGGATGGGGGTACTCCATGAGCTTAAAGGTCTCTTCCAACCCAAGCGATTTTGTGATTCTTATAATGTGGAAATTAGATCCTCTTAAGGTATTTGGTGAAACTTGCAGAGAGATGTTACCTTTCCCTGTCAGGAGTCTTTCATTAGTCATGATTACAAGTGTAACAAAAGAAGGGGTGTGATTCCTGTGATCCTGTGTTTTCACCAAGGGGGGAAAAGAAATCTGTCATTCTCACCAGTGTCACTAGACAAATATTTTCACTTGAAGATAGCAAAAAAAAGCACAAACCAGCCAACTGGAATAGCTTTGTTCCAACAGGATCTTTTGGTCACATGCCCTTGGTCTAAAACTCAGCTGTTTCCTAGCTTGGTTTTATGTGAGGGACAAGTACAGAGGCTATTCCTTTAAACACAACATGCTTTTCAATAGTCTCTGCCAAGCCAATCTCTTAAGAAGCTGAAAACCTTAAATTGGAAAGAGTAATAGAGAATAACACCAAATTAAGATAAAAGAAAGAGAGCTTTACAGATATACCTAGACTGAGATGAGATAGCAGATGAAATAGTGGAAGCTGCTAACGACATGTTCTTGGGCCCACGGAAAGGCTTAGGCTGTGAAATAGAGCTGGGGGCTGCAAGCACTCTGCAGAAGACACAGTAAAAGCATGAAAGCATGTACAAAATCCTTTAACAGGGACACCGACGATGACATCAGAACCAGGGTTTGAGAGAGCTTGGGTGCAGGCCTGCAGGATGTCTGTACCATCACCTGGAGGCTCACAGCACAGCACAACCACACACACTCCTTCAGAGCATGGGACAGACATGTCAGGTAGAAACCTTGCAAGCAGCGTCTATCGACAGACAGAGAGGACTTGGATCAACAAAACATGCTTTTGTCTGCTAGATCTGAAGATGTTTGAGTCTGAATTCAAGCTCAGCTTTTGGATATGCAAGCAGTACCAGACAGAAGATTCTTCTACTTAAAACACACATCACTGGCATAATTAGTTTAGTCGAGGCATTTATTTCTGCAGCGTATATTAGATAATCCATTTTCTTCATGTTACAGTTTCAACCGAGGGATAAAAACTACTTAAAGCATATCATTATTTCATGTGAAAGTGCCTTTCAGCACTGCTCTGAATTGAAGAACACCACCTTGTTCAAAGCTCCTTTGCTGGCTGGCTGAGTGGTTTTCTTACACTGGAAAAAAAACTCTGGAGTCCAGCAGGTGACGGTTAGGTAAAAACTGACTGAAGTGATAAACTGAGTAGTTGGTATACATAAAAAAATTAAAGTCAACTAACAAAAATTCAAGAAGAAACAGAGCCAAGAGAACATTTCCAATTGCATTTGCACAAATCTAAGATACAACAGGCTACATCTTTGGTCTCAATTATTTAAAGTAGTTTACATTACTGGGAGTCTGGTTTTCCTTGGATTTTTGAAGCATGCTAAAATATACATCTTCTAGGAACATTCGGGTAGCAAAACCCAGAGATAAGGAATTCACTGTTACTATCTCCAAAATTACTGTAATCAGTGACAGCAAGATAAATCCCACGCATTTTCTCGCAGACTGACAGCTTTTGATACGCAACTGTATATATGGGGGTTATGAGTGCATTCCTCCTTGAAACTCACTTGAGCTCTACAGCTAAATCTCATTAGAGAAAAGAGAGGAGGTAAATGTAATGGAAATTAATTGACTAAATATCTTACAGAGCCAGTCGATCAAAAGCGTGGCATCTTGCTCGTGGTCCATCCCGATTCACTGACTGTGCTATGCTACAGCAAGCTTAAGTGACACGTTCTCCTTTTCCATTTCACACCCCACTGGAGAAACACTATGACAAGAACCTTCATTCAACCACTGGAACTATTATGAGGAGTTTTAGCTTTATTACAAGTGGTGAAAAACCATTTCTGGTTTTAACCCTAGGAAACCCTAACTGTATTGCAGACTTAAAGCTACTTTTTGATTTTGCAAATTCTTTGCAAACATGAACAATGTACTTCGAAATAAGAAACACATCAAAATACAAAAAAGCATATAAATGACGTTACAGCTTTTACATACTACATTCTTAAGAGAAGAATGCGTATGCAGCATTTCCAGAGCTGCACAGGGGAGTATCTGTGGAAGGACAAAGCAATGAAGCATTACCTTTGGAAGGAGGATGAGAAAGACTCTTGCACAACTGAGGCGGTTGCTGGCGGTGTCATCGGACTGGCTATATTTTGAGCGGCGGCAGCAGCAGCAGGAGGCTGATGTGCTGAAGCATGTGGTGCAGGAGCAGAGGCAGCACTGGTAGACACCGGAGCATGCTCAACAGGGGTACTAATCAGAGTTAAATTAAACAAAACAAGAAGCATCTTAAGAGGGAGCCTATTTAAATGGAGAGCATAAAACCTACTATGTTTGAACCTGAAGCTGCAAACATAGTAGCAGGCTGTGTTACGGAGGGAAAAGCACTATTACACAAATTAAGACTGACATTTGTTAGGCCTCTTTGGGTGGGTGGTTAAGGCTGTAATGCAGTTTTAGTCCTACATGACTTAAATTTTTCGCAGACATTGCACAGCACTCAAGTCCTGCTCACGCTGAAGGTGGTGGTAGGAAACGTGGCATGAAGTACTTCAATGGTTGCAAAGAGCCTGTCAGATACCCTGTGAGCTTGATAAATTTCACCCAATATTTACTCCTGGAACTGAAGTCTGTTTTAGGATAGACTTTTTAATTAGAGGAAGAAAAGCAATTTAAAGGATATTTTCAGCATCCCATATCAGCAGGTTCCCTGCAGGTTCTCACAGTCCGGAAGTCCAGTCAGCACAGTTTTGTGTTGGGTTTATTCAGCTTTGTGCAACACAGGCAGCAGAAAGATGTTTAAAAGGAGCCCATTCATCTCTGAATGGGCTAAATTCACCTTACATTACACTGGCCAATTCATCAGACAACAAGATGCCTTTTTACCCACAAGCTTTTTTCCTAAGCAAATCTGCCATTGTGCAAATATTTTCTGTCTTTCAGTCACTCTATCTAGTCTTTTCTTTTGCTTCTCAGAAGCTCTGACTCAGTTATACTCATCAGGACTTTCCCCATCCTCCTCCTCCTCCTGCTCTTCTCCACCTTCTCAAATGGTTTAGTAGTCTAAAAGGTGGTGTCTAATTTCAGCTGAATACGTTCCTGTTGGATTAGCAAAACCAGAAGTGTGCTTGTTTTGCCCACCCATGTCCAAGCTGAATGCAACCCACGATAAAAACCGAAAATCAGATACGCAGAACATGTGAGTTCCTGAAATACTCATCCTATTTGCAGTTCTGGTTTTCAAATCATTACACCAAAAGTTTTGCAACAGTTTTGTGAAAGTTTGTCCAACCTAACAGGCATTTGAAATTCAGATCAGGTCTTCCATCTTGATGCCTGTGCAATACGATGTAAATTCCTCCCCTCAGCTAATGTGCTATCAATTACATCGACTCCGAAGCAGAGTAGCTACGTGTTGCACATCGCAGCTACGGACCACGGGCCAGTCTGCTCCAAGTGTTGACACTCGCAGGATTTTTTTCACCTGGGCACTGGTGGATACTGGAATTCTCACAGGGTGTCAAGACAAGATCTAGTACATATATGTATTTGATTCAGCAAACCGGAAAGGTCTGAAACTGTACTGCACATAAAAATGGAGCTTAAATGTACGTCCTGAAAGCAAACACAAACTAGGACTGCACCTATTCTGTCTTTCTATTGTCACCCACGTGAAAGGGAATTTGCTACAGATTTCAGAAGACTCAACACTTCATACCTTGAATAGAAGAAAACGGTGAAGTGACTTAATTGTTGTAATGATCTCCAAAATATTAACCAAAACACATACCCAGTGACATATATTTAAAAGGAAGGAAAATAATAAGATAAAGAACATATGTGGATACAGATTTGAACTGGACAAACACATATAAATAAAATAAGTGCCAATATACTGGAATACCTTATAAAATTGCAAAGAAATACAAACAAATTTTATCTTGCATGCTGTTTGTAATAATTCTTTTTATGTAATTGAAATGTTAGAGGTTTGATCACATTCCTGCAGGGTAAAATATATTAATTAACAGAACAAGGAATTGGAATAAATATAAATGAAGTAAATATAACCTTAAAAAAAATAATTGATGTAACCAGATCACCCCGATATGCACTTGGTAACTAATTCTCTACTGGGTTTTATGGGAAGAACTCAGACTAACTTGACTGTTTTTAGTTTAACCACTACACATATTAAATAGTTTTATGCAGATATTCAAATAAAATAACTTTTTCCTTCCATTCGATTTTTTTTTTGCCTCCTTTCTGTATTTTCAATCAGGATTTTTTTCTTTATTTCTTCAGGTGCAGAAGAATTTTAAGAACAGATAAATGTGAATGCTGCTTTATAAAACAGATCACCTATTATAAAAGCTTCACTATTATGTATGTTACAGAGCTTTTTTTCAATACAGTCATTCTGTACACATTTAATCTTTACAGCATTCTGTAGTTTAAGGAAAATGAAAGGAAATGGATGTTCTCAAACATCTCCATCTTTGTGGAAACAAATACACATAAAACGCACCATGTAAGTAAGTTACGTGGATGAAAACAAACACACATCTCGCTTCTCAGCTGGTTTTCACTCATGAAAAGGAACACAGATCAGTAGAGGTTAGGAGGATAATAATGGTTAGCAACCATAATGAGAAAACACAGCAACAAACGTACTCTAACATTTAAAAAATAACTGCAGATTACACTTCTTTCTCTCGATAAAACCTGAAGTTCTGAGACTTCCTGTCCAAGTAACAATCAGGTGGATTATTAAAGCAGTACTTAGTCTCTTTTACGTCATATGCACGAAGTTCTGTTTGTTTCAAGTCCTCCAGCAGATCTCTTGTAAATAATTGAAAGTATAGGGAACAAAAAGTAAAATGAACAGGCAAATATTATCTCATATTGTAGCTTTTGTAGACAAAAAGTGCCGGAGAAAGTGTTTAAAGAAAGACATAATATGGAAGAGTTTTGCATTTAAATATGGGAATGTTTGCAGAAATACAGTGACTAACATCAGCTGCCGTTTCTCTGCAGAAGGTGCTGAATGGCTGTTGTCTCTGCATTGCAGGTGCGATCCCTAAGAGTGCTGCTTACAACGTAAAGCCCATGTGAACTAGAAGTTGCTGGATTTTGTAGAGCTGAGACATCTGCCTCCATCTGCGGGAGTTAGAGGTTGTTATTACCAAACCACTCCAAAGCTCCAAACCAGGTCAGTTATGCAGTTACATGTCACAGTGTACCTTTGATTACTGGATGAAGCAAGAGGGACTTTCTGGCCAGTAGTGACGGAACTGGCCTCCCTCTGACTTGTACCTGCTCCAAGCCTCACAGAGCCCTTGGAGGCCACTGGCTTAGCACTGTCAGTGTTGGCATCCATGGTGCATGACTTAGGAGAATGCCAAATACTTGAGGTCACACACTGTGGCGCATGCGTAGTAGCTGTAGGCCTGGGTAACAAAGATTACAAGGGGATTTGTAAATGAGTTATTTACATCACATCACTGGTTTCCTAGGTAATAGCCAGGATTTGGGGGAGAGATGAAATTCCAGCCACAGAAGCAGCTGGTGGTTTAACAGAAAAAGGTTATATGGAGTAAAGCCTTCAGAAAAAAAAAAAAGTGCTGAACCTCAAAACTGAGAAGTCAAGCTAAGTCTAGGTTTAATAATGAAGGGGTTTTTGTGTTGTGTCTTTTTCCTGGAAGAAGATTTGTATCTGTAAATACCCAGTGTCCTCTTTTCGTATCCCCAAATTCCTTATGCCGTAAGAGATCATCATGAAATTGCAGATGAAGTCATGGCAAATCTTGGTAGTTCATTAGTTTATTACTGCTTAAGACCAGGAAAGGCTTTAAGAACTTAAAGTCCCTTGTGTTAAATATGGAAGTGCTGTTGCTGGGAATATCCAAATAAGGCACAGAGCAGGACTGTGATGATAATGGAGGTGGAGAAAAGCTACGGTATGACAAACGGTGCAAGATTAAGGCAATATGGTATGACACCAACACTAGTCATACATCAGAAATCGCTCCTGGCAAAATAAAATCACTACAAGAGAGATTTCAGTGGAGCAACTGCATCGTCCTGTAGCTGATTTTACACAAATGAAACTGCTAGTGAAGTGCTAACATTTGTTACTTGTTTTTTCAATTTAATTTATATACAGTTGTTATACAGGAATCAAGGGGTTTATTTCACTCTTTTGACATAATTAAAAAATACCCCCCCGTTTTCCTTACTGTTCCAAGTGCCAGTTGTATTGCTTGTGTCATTAGTAATGATAACGCTGGCACTTGGATTTTAAGTCTAAGCAACGTCTCCTCATATACGAGCACTCTTATGAACAACAACAACAAGAAAAAAAAGTGGCTCCGTGTTGTTTAGGCAGGAATCAACAAGATAGAGGAGAGCAGCAAGACAGAATGCTTTGCATGACCAGTTGCTAACAGGCACTTCTTTGCTCCATTAAACAACTGGTTAGATTCACTCAAGTCTCTGTGTTTCAGGACTCCTGTGTTTTAGTACGTGAACTAGTAGAAAACATTTCTATATGTAACTGCAAAACACGCTGACATTCTTTGGGAGAAAACAGCTTCTGAAATGAAAGAATTCATTTAGAGAGGCACTGCGTTTTGAACCTCATCAGCCATCGAGGATCAATAAAGGCACGCAAGAATTCGATATATAAATATTCTTAAAATATCAGAAAGATCATCTTGTTTAGATTCTAAGAACATCCTGAACAATCTAGACAAAGTTTAAAAAGGAAGTTGTTTTTAAAACTCCATCACAAACTGACAACGCTCCCTTTCAAGAAAGTGGATAAAAGCTTCCTCTTTTTCAGGTTTTAAGTTCTGAGAAACATGATCTCTGCCTGCCTCATCTCACAGAGCCCTTTGAGCGCTCCAGGAGAAAGAAGGGGCCAACAAATCCACTTAGCCGAAACCTCCATAGTCATCACTTGCTCAAACAGTGCACAAACGCCATCGTTCTGAGGAAAAAACAACAGGGGCAAGTGGAGGTCAACTCTAACCAGGAGGAAAGCCACCCACACGCAGCAAACATTACCTGTTTTCTGATGCTGCAGCAGCATTTTCCTTGACTCTGTGAAAGGAGGGGATACAGTGTGAATGAAGTAAATGCAATTGCCAGTGGTGGAAAAAACCCCAACCAAACAAAAACACAAACAGGGAGAAAGAAGATGGGTTGAGGAGAAATGTTTGGTTGCAAAAAGCTTCCTAGAGTGGTTGCTCATAAATAGAGGTGTGAGAAACCTCTTCAGCTCTCCAAGTGAAGCCTGCCAAATATGCCAGTTTACTGTATGCAGCTTCTCAGTCGCAAACAACTTTGTTTCAATATTAAAATGAAGGACAATTATCAGTTACAAATTAGACGTATGCATGTATAATTTCAGGCATAGATTTGACTTTAATAAGCTACCTCTTAAAAGGAAAACTTCAAGAATGTTCCAGTGGAACATATTCTGATGCCAGCTCCAAAGGATAAAAACAAGCAGACTTGGGCAGGCTCAAGGATCCAGTATTTTGAGGTGATAAGCAGTTAAACGGTTAACAAAGACTCATACAGTCACAGACTCTTTCCTTTGTTTAGCTTCAGTAAAGTTATGAAAACCAGCCCAGTTTACATCAGCAAAGGCTTGGGCACAGGTGTTCTCTACCAATTTATAAAACCTCTAACTAAAATGTAACCCCTAAAACACAGGAATTGAAGCCAGAAATGACACTCAGATGTGGCTGTCTGACTAAAAATGTACTTACGGGCAGAACAGAAGGACCTATCTTGAAAGGAAATACCCCAGTAAGCTCAATTGGTTGACCACTCTAAAGCAATGAGAAACCAAACACAACCTTTATGGTAACCAAGCCATGAGTTCACTGGAACGTCGGGTGCGGGAAAACCAGGATTGAACAAGGCAGAGGAGGACAGATTCGAAGATCTTCGAGGCACGGGGTAAGCATTAGTATCCAGAGAGCCATACTCATGCAAGAATGTTAAGGAACACAGCCACAGCCTGAGAAGAATAAAGCAGTGTTTACTTCCAGTGTGACCAACTGTTCTGTGAGCAGTGCCAGTCAAGACAAAAGGCAGGCAGCTGGGGTCAGGCAGGAGCAGCATTAGGCCTCTGCTGCTACTATGACTCCAAACTTTTCTGCTCCACTAGCTGTGGTTATACTGCAGAACACAGAAAACTGACCCTTGACTTTGAGGTCAGGATTTCAGGAAAGCTTTTTCCAGGAGTGTACAAGTATAGGATAACGCTGAGTGGTGATGGCAGGGGAGGTGTGAAGGTTAAAGAGATACAGAGAGAAGTACAGTGAACATACTTCCACAAAACAGAGCAGAGGAAAAGGCAGAGAGTAAAGGGAAAGCCGAGCTCAAAGGCACACAATACTTCTTCATGGTTTTGCTCCCAGGAACTATTTCTCTTCCCAGTCAACAGGAATAATTCCCACTTGGCTAACGGTGAGAGAGGCTCAAGATCAGATGTGTCTCATTGGCAATACTTCCATTCTGAGGAACAGACTGTTGGATCTCCAGCGTTTACAATCAAACAGCTTTGCTAACTAAACGCAGAATTAATTTTGAGTCAAACACATCCCTGGGGCAGGCTCAGTAAAGCCACAGTGCAAAAGAGTTTGGCTCAGAACATGATTAGCAGTTTGTAACTCTGCAGCTACGCAGCCTGCTCACGTAGCTGACAGCAGCGGACGGTGGTTTTGAGCTAATATTAAAGGGGTCTTTCATCTGCAGCCCTTTTAGTCCCCAGCTGAAATGGCTTTTGACAGAAGGCCCTTAGTGACTGCTCTGAGACACCAGTGCATCTCCCACGGTTTCATTAAATATTGGACACGTAACCCAAACAAGATTTATGCAATATACTGTCTTCCCAATTACACAGGATATTATAATGGAAATCATCACATTTCCTTATCATAAAAATGAGAAGCTACATGACATGGTCATAAAGTCAGAGTGAGTGAAATGACAGAAATCGTCTTTCCCTCCCACACGCTAGCAAGAATTCTAAGTCCAAGGACCAAACTGTACAATTCATTTGCAAGTCAAGCTTGTGCATGCTATCGGATCCTAAAGAGAGCCTGAAGAAACTTCAGAGTTTCCAGTAAACGAGTCTGTTGAATCTGAACCCCATGCAGTGGACATTAGATACTTTCCCATTCTATTTTATTTTTGGAAACCAAATGTAAAAGATTCCCAAACAAACATGTATATGTAACAGGTGACCTGAGATGTGAAGCTTGTGCACCTTCCTTCTACCTTCTCCTTAGAGAATAACAGATCTCGACTCCATCTCAATTTGCTCCTCTGTTCCATTAAAATGTTGTAGAGACTGAATCATTTAATCTGTAATGGAGATCTGATGACATCGGAAAGATTAGGCATCCCAAGAGACCACAGGGTCCTTCAACTCTTCTCTGTCTCTTGGTACTGAAGCAGTAAGTGCATACTATAATTTATTTTTTTCCTCTATATTCTCATGGACAAGACTATTTTTCTCATTTTGCAAATGAGGAACTAAAACTTTATAGTATTGCTTGTGGTCAAAAAGAAGGGCCATGGCAGGGCAAAGAACTGAAAAAAGCTCTCTTGAATCCCAACTGAGTATATAAAATATCAGCTCACACTCTTCAATAAGAGATTATAGATTTTAGTAAATACTACTATTCAGTTTATTCAGATTTTCCTGTACTGACCACCCAATAGTCACCTACAGAATCTGACAGATAGAGGCTGGCCTTTTTCAAAGAGGAAATAGTTATTAAGACTTACAGATTATTAGGTTCTATATCTATTGAAATTAAAATCTAAATTAAGAATTCTATTTTTCTAGTAGTATATTGTGGATTTGCTATTTCTACCTTTCTGTGTTTGCAGCTGAGACTTTTTTCCATGATCGAAACTATTAAGATTGTCTTGTCTTTTTTCCCCCCAAGCTATATTTTTGTTATCCTAACAAAGACACCACAGACACACAAAGAAATCACAGGCAGTTAATTGGAGAAGACAGAAGACAACTACCATGCTGGTTTGGTTAAAACTTTAGCTTGGGATCAGAACAAAAGGGTAGAAGAGCTAGGCTCTCTTTTCAGCCACCGTGGTTAAGAATGTGAGCAGCCCACGCCAGAACGATTGCAAGATGTCCTACTAGTATGCCTGCTTTCCACAACAGGGAAATACACTTCTCCCAGAAGGTATCCTGGCTTGTGCAGACAGTGCCCAGACCAGGAAAAGCATTATCATACATCCAGGGGAAGAAAAAAACCACCAGCAACTCATTCTCAACAAGTGGTACGGAACTCAAATCAGAGCAGCTTGCTAAAATCCAAGCAAATGCCTCCTACAGATGCATCTTAGTGGTATCTACTGGTGTGGTGTTATATTGAACAGTCCCATAATAAATGCAGCAGGACATACAGCTGCCTGGGTGTTCGTGGAAGTTGAGAGAACGCTTTTCCAAGATTTACATAGTGATATTTGGCATGGGAGGATACGTACTCCAATTTATCTTACTGGCAAACGTACCACTTCAATAAGAACAAAGACTGCAAACTTCTGAGTATGTGGATCAACTGCAGCTGGGATATATTTTTTAGATTATTATTTACTATCTTGGCCTTAAGTGTGCAGCTGGATTTATCTGAATGTTTCCCGCTAACTTTTTGCAGCCCCACTGGTGAAGTGCCACCAGGAACCTGAACAGAGGATCAGGACTTAAAGTTTGTATTTGTGACCATTACACAAAACCAACACACAACCAGTCTAAGTCTGGTACATCAGGAAATTAATCCTCTTTCACTGCAGTGTTCTTTCTCATCAGGACTTCGCTTTACTCCAGGGAAGCCAAGAGAAGAACAAGAACCCATTGATTTCAATTTCACTGGTAGGTTTTCAGGGCTACTTTTTACCTTGTGCTCGTGGGTGGTAATTGATACTTTTTCTACATGGTATTATTCTAAGTTTGAAGCTGCACATGAAATACACTGCTGTGTCTTTTCTATTTGGTTCCTGGACCAGATAAGTGCGTGCTATGAATCAGAGCTGTTGTCATTCTTTCAGAATGTGGATTACATTTTATTTTGTAAATCCTCCTAAGGATTTTCTTACCTTCCCTCTCTCTCATTTGTAATCATAGAACATTCTGGGTCAACTACATCAAATACTTATGTGGAAATGAACTATTAGGAAGTTATTAGTATTTAGGGTAATTCTGCTGGCATTAATGAGATTTAGAAGCAGAATAAAAGGAAGCAATGCCAGTGCTCTGCTATCGGCCAGTTCCCCAGCTCACCCTAAGCAAAGCTCTGTGAGCCACTCTGATGATCCACAGACCATAACCGAGTACCTCGGGGTTACACAGGCTTGTTGAAAGCCTGCTACATGCCAGAACTGCTTTTCCCCTTGCTGGGCTGAAGGCAATGCAAGAGAGTAGTCAGCAAGAAAGGGAGCATCGTGCACTGGTGTCTTGGTTAGCTAGCTATATCAGCAGCAGGACTCACATGAGAACCTCAAAGGCTGCGCAGCAGGGATGAAAGGGGGGTTAATTCTGCCCATGCAAAAGTGAAGTGCTGGATGGGAACACGCAGAAGACTGAGATGGTAAAGACGAGATGTTAAACGTAGGTCAGTACACACACAAAATGGACTCAAGCTTTAACAAGCTCTGTTAGCTTACATATTCCTTTCTCTAGGAACTATTTTGAGAAAAGCTCCATGGGTTTGCTAATTTCATTTGGAGGCCTCACTCTTTCAATTTTGAGTATCTTGCTGTCACCAACTTTGATCAATCGATTCTACAGAGAACTAGCTTGAAAACAAGCAATTTCTGATCTCTGAATTAATTTTTCCCACAGATCTTCCAGGAGTATTTTGGGGAAGAATGACATCATACATGATCCATTTCCTCCTCTGGTTTCACTCAGAATTCCATAGAAACAATCGAGTTATTTCACTATTCCCACATTATTGTCACCCTTTAGGTGCTAAAAACTAAGTGGGGATCAGAATATATTAACCTGTTGTGCTTACTATTCTTTTTTGAGTTAAGTTCCTTAAATGAGAACGCCACCTATAGCAGTCTGCTTTATTTCCTGGGCTGTGGTGGGAAAACAAGGTGTATCTTTCAAAAGGATTTTGCTAATCTGATTAGTGTATAGATAGGAAGTCCTTGGCGATTGGGCAGGTCAGCAATGCTGATCACTGGAAATTCTGGCCAACGAAAGAAGGGGATCAAGGTGCCTTAGCTTGTCTTGATGTGTCAGAGGGCTTTGATAAGCAGCAGCAGAACAAAGAATGTTATTGTGCTCAAGAGCAAATTTGAGGCAATTTCGTGCATATTGCAGAAAGCTGTGGATTAAAGGCTAACTTGTTAAAAAAAGTGATTAACTGGTACTACCACATACCATACCAAATTCTAGCTTTTTAACTTGGCAAACTAAAACTTGTGCAAGCATCCATGTATTTTCTGACATGTGTAATGACAGTCCAAGTCACTGAAACTCGTGGTAGATGCTGCTGAAAAAGCCACAAAAATTAACTTAGTCCTTGTGGGAACCTGAGCACACAAGTGAGAAACTGGAGTCACCTCTTCTGGCCCTGACCAAGGCTTCAGACAGCTCTGGGATACCCAAGAGTTGGGCTTTTCCAAAGCGCTAAAGTAGTCCCTAAAACACTTGGTCCTTGCTACTGAAGATACACACCACACAGTTGTACATAATGAGAGAGAAACCGCAATGAAGAGAAAGCGACTGTGTATCTAATACATGGCAAAACCTTACTGCCCTTCCCATGCAAGCAGGTGTGACAAGAGGGAGGCAAGGGAAGGAGCCACAGAACCTTTCTCCTTGTGTCATTTTTTCAGGCATGAAGAGAGGTCAAGTTGCCATGCTTGCTTTCCCAAAGTCACGCTCCAGCCACGTCCCATTGGCACACACAGCATGCAGTCAGTATTGCTGCTGCAAACTGAGCACCGGCGGAGGTGAGGAGGAGACACCCAAGTGGAAGGCAAGGCAGCAGTATGCAGGAAACAGGTTAGTTTAGATCAAACGGTCTTACACCACAGCAGAAAATGAGCATTTCCCTGTGTCATAACCAGACAAGCAGATTTACCTGGAAGGCCTTTTGGGTTTGATTTCCTACTGGCATCAGCTTTGCTGTGTCTTCATTAAATGCTTATAACACTAGGCTTTACTGGCAATACTGGGAAGGGCAGGGCGTTAATGTCGCTACCCACATCCTGCATTTGACTTGACTTTTGGCACGGAGGCTATTTAGAAGACAGTATTGTCACCAACCATTGTGACCGTTTTGCTGAGCAGAGGACAATTCAAAAGCTATCCAGTGTGGGACAGATATAGCAGCCTATCTATCATCAGTGTGATTTTAAAGAGTTACTCGACTCATCGAGCTTTCAATCAGGAACCTATGTTAAGCCTCACTAACTGAGTCACTAACTGAGACTGATTTTCCCAGGCAAAGCAGCAGACCTGCAACTGGTCAAGCAACATTGCGAGATGGGGTTGATCAATCAGAAGCAACATACAGTGAGCTAAGCCTGAACAAATTCAAAACAGGACATAGCCAGGCCAGGCCTGATGTTCTGCTAGAACAAAGCTAGTGGTTTCTTAAAACTGTTAACAAATTTCCTGTCAGGCCCAAGTCTCCTGCAATGAGATGCAGCAGAATGGCACCTCCAGCCCAATTTCTCCACCTTACAGAGCACGTCCGGCTCCTGCTCCGGAAGGAGAAACGAGACCTATTAATAGGTCTATAAAGAAAGACTTATAACATGCATTTTCTAGGTTTGAAGATTGCCATGACAACATAAAGGCAGATTTTGGAGGAGTAAGTGTTAAGGAATTGACTAAATACAAGACACTGTATAGAAAAAAACTAACCGAGGGTTTAATTACCAAAGCCCATCACTAGGGAGGTTTGTTGACAGGGACTGCACTAAACAGTAGAAAGATGCTGTAGGAAACCATCTAGCCTCAGGGATTAGCGACAGCTCCATCACAAAATGTCTTCATCAGTGCAAAAGTTCCCAAAGTTACCAACTATTGCGTATTTTTTCAATTACTTTATTCTGTAATTACGTAAAGAATGGAAATTCTACAAGCTTGGAGAGTGTTTACATTCTAGTTTGAATCCTCTGGGAGAAAGGATTACAACTATTTCTCTCTCTGATTACATGGTTTATATGCACTGCATTTTTATCATTAAATCCACTGAAGCAGGGCTAAGGGTTCCCTGATGACACCTGCATTAATTTCGTATCTGATCAAACGATGCTTTTCTAATTATTAAAAAATAACATGAAGTGTAAACATTGAGATATAACCTAAACATTTTCTTCTCCATTTCAGTACATGCACAAGGACAATTTGACACAAACGGTATCTGTGTTATGTTCATGAAACAGGATACACAATTCCTAATCAAGTGAAAATACCGTATTATTACTTATTCAGAAAACCATTTAATTTAGTTGAAAATTGGAACTGGAAAATTTTTTACTTAAGTACATTTGATGCTTCTGAAAAAAAATCAATTGCCTACTGATATTTTAAACTCTATCAAAATTTCCCATCTGTGACTAAAATCCACCTCTCTGAACTGAAGTGTGATTTCGGAGAAGTTAAACTGGTGCTCTTTTGTCATGCAGTTCTGCTGGTTTTCCCTAGGCCCCGATAAGATGGTACGGTCAGCATCTGTTTGGGCTGCCCTAAGGACAGTACAGCTGAAGTTGGGTACTGAATGGCACTTATCTAAGGGAAGAGAAATGCATTTTAAAAAGAACTAGTGCTCATACTACTCAAATTACAGTTTTTTTAAAAAAGTGCGAGAGTTAGATTTTTTTTCCTCTTTAAACATTTTGGTGTTTGGGTGATTCAGGCAAAATCCTTCATGAACAGTAGCTTTTCCTTCTATCTACAGCAGGAAAAACCAGGGGAGTTTGTGTGGGCTGCTGGTATAAATTCCAGGTGTCTGGAAGCAGCAAAACGTGCAAGAGTTTCAATCTAATCCCATGCACCTGCCACCAGGTGAGGGTACCAAATCTGCAGTTCACAGGAGGTAATGGAAAACCCCCAAATTCTTGAGGTGGGGCTCAACAGAGCCAACCTGCCACTGCAGAGACCAGCGCTGTCTTCGTATCTGATCAAACGCTTCGGTCAGTGCTAAGCACTCCCGTGGCAGGTTGCTGAGAGCTAACATCAGCTGTTTCTGTGGAAACCACAAACAGTTCAGTTCCGGTGCCTTTTTTGTTTCATTTAAGGATAAGAACATAAACTAGGAAGGGAAGTGACACTGCTCTTGGTGTACTTCAAACCGAAACTAGAAATACTTGACGGCCTTTGGTGTATCTTTGCCCTGTCTTCACTGGCAAAGCTTAAAAGCAAAGCGTTGATGTAATGTTGAAACAAGAAGATCCCATTTTAAGCACCAGCAACACCTCAAGTGCCTTTACCACGGGCACAGATTAATAATTATTGCCAGAGAATGCATATTATTCAACCGCTTTTATCAATGGCTTGTCATCTAACACCTATTAATTACACTTGGGTTTCATTTGCATCTAATACAATATTTGTTGGTTTCTGTTGTTGCTCT
>NW_010394595.1:45027-53795 GCF_000710305.1 Buceros rhinoceros silvestris
CTGCTTTGTCAGGTTTAATTCAGATAACTTCAAGGTCACTTATAGGTCATAGGCGAGAGCTTTTTGACCAAATTTTCTATTGTGGAAAGAAAAGTTCTTTCAATGATCAGTTGAAGCAGTTATTGTTTTAAAAAAGAATAAAGTACTGTGTAAAACAGGCAGATAATTATTTTAGTTTTAAAACCTTTTATTTCAGATAACACATGCTGCTATATACAGAAAAAAAACGCGGGTCAAAGCAAGAGCAATATAGAATGGGCAACAGATTCCTTAAAACTTGCAAGATGCTTTTAAAACTTCCGTGCACCAATAGTACGATATATTCTTCTCACTCCTACATCACCTCTAGCAAAAGGTCATTTCCTTTCAGATCCTCAGCAGCCACAGCTACCTCTAGCTTTCAAATCAGGACAAATTCAGGCTTCCAACAGAAGAAAACTTACAGCAATGGTTTCAGCAAATTACTTCTACCAGTACAATATATTGAAGGCAAATAATGCGCATTGCTAAGGGCTTATTTCAAACGGCATCACACAACTACGCAAACGAAGTGTATTTTACATTTAGCAAAGTCTAGGCCAGGCTCAGGCAGGATGCCTGGTCATCTTTTTCTCCTACTTAATTATCTTTACAGCACTAAAACTCAGTGAAAGTCTCATTCCTCTTCCTCCTAAAGAAAGGCTGTCAATAACTTCCCTCGCATTTTCTTCTAGAATTCAAGCCAAGAGAGTACAATAGCAATGTTTTCCTCTGTACTCAAGTTACATTCGCTATAGTAAGGATAAAAGCTGATCTACTTCATAATGAAGACTGGGAATTGGGCTGTAGGATTATTTTTCCTGTTGGTGACAGTGAAGGGCTAACAGGCTAACAACAGTGATCTACAGAAGGCAGGCAGGCAGAGAAAGGGCTGGCAGCAGGGCTGACCTGTGCCCGGTACACTCTTAGGCTCTAACTCAGGATAGCAGCTGAGTTTTCACTCTAATTCTCTGTCTTGGGTGTTTGCCTGCTAAATCTGGGCATTTAACTTTTAACATTAAGGAGCTGCGCTGACAGGCCGTGATGCCAGTTGCGCAATTTGGCAAAGCGTGGGCTGTTACGTTCCGTTTCAAACCTTTCCCTGTGGCATGAAGAAAGAGCAAGAGAAAGAGACAGAGAGAGACACACACAGAGAAGAAAGAAAGGAGGGAGAAAGAAAGGGGTTAGGGACCATGGCTACCACTCCCCTGCCTTAGAACTAGGGCAGCGGCAATTTATTTGGATTTTTCCCTTGGCTTTTGAATGAGCTCAGAGAAGGCTGGGTGATCCTTCTCAGGCCATGTATGAAAGATTTTGCAGTTGCTCATTTCTCAGAAATAACTTGATATAACTTCATATTCTTTGACTTCTGCTTGGTATTACAGGGCTGCTTTTGCTAGAAACGCAGTGTAATCCCATTGTTTTCCTGCTGGCAGATTCTCTCCGCTTTGCCCCCCCCCCCAACTGAGCAGACAACGAAAGGTAACTCCATACAAGAGCAAAGTTAATGCAAATATTTTCCATTCTGCAATACCAAGGTCAGCCTATATATACATATATATATCTTGCCGTCCCCCCTGTAAGGGCCATCAGCAGTACTTTTCTAGAGCTTTTCTCAGTATAACTGAGTATAAGTGTTGACATTTGCATAAATATTTCTGGGCATTGTGTCAAGAAGCAGTAACACAGGATTTTCACAGCACAGTCCTGTGAAGTACCAGCCTCTTCCTGCAAACACCCCTACCTCTGACTGCAGGCCAGGGCGCTCCAGCAACATTCAGCACCTCTTGCATTTAATCTTTTCTAGATGTTCTACAGTTTAAATTCAGGTTTTGGAAATAAAAAGGGGAAGGAGGAGGATGTGGGATGAGAGCACCGTCAAGGAGAAGTGTGTCAAACAGAATGGAAAATAAAATGTTCTTGTTATTTGCAAAACTTCCTTGACATATTACAAACAAGGTAATTTTCCCCTCATTATTTACACCCAAAATGCAAAACAATTGTGTTAATGGAGCAAAACTTGAGAGCGAAACCAGCCAAACAGAAATGAACAGACAGGGCTGGTTTTACTCCTCAGGCTGAAGAAAGCACAAAACAATAAACAGAGTAAATGCCGGCAAATTCACTGATATTTCCAAATCTGCTGTTCCTAGTAACACAGCGTCATGCAAGTAACACTGCTAAAGGAGTCTTGATGTATGACTTCTCAAACTATATTTTATGCTTTCAATAATTAAAAGACACAAAGTATTCCTGGCTGAAATGCTGAAATTCACGGTGCCATTTTTCTAGTTTCACTGGAGCACACTCGCTCTGCATTCAAGAATTCTCCTACTGCTTAAAGATACACCCCTGTGTTCTAGGAAAAGGTATTCAGAAACATCTGCTTGCCTCAAAATGGATACCATCTTCCCAGAAAACATTCCCTAACACTCATCACAACAGCCACGGAAAGTTTTCATAGCAAGTTATGACTTATATGTCCTCAGAATGGCAGCAGCACAAGCAAAGAACAGTCATGCAGTGCGCTCACTAATATTAAATGAATATTAAATTCTGCCACCTGAAAATTCCCAAGCTGCGTGGGTTCTGAAGTGAGAAGCAGCAATCTAGAAGTGACTATTTCTATATAACATAGTTCTGCCAAAAATAAGCTACATGTATTTTTTCCCCCCAAGCGCTGGGAAGAAACCCAGTCACCATTCCATGCGGTTCTTGCTGCCTACCCTGAAGAGGTGATAGAGACAGGAGAAAGCACCCAGAGAGAGATTGCTCACAGCATGCCCTGAGCCCAAGATTCCCCACACTGGGAAATCTTTGGCAGTTTAGGTTTTGGAACGTGAAGGACTTATTTCAGAATGCCAGCACAGCAGGGGCTCAGTGCGAGGCTCGGGTTTCCCAGATCCATGGAAACGTTTTGCTTTTGAGAGCCCGGGGATCCTTCCAGGTGATCCCAAACAGTGGGCATGGAGAAAGGGGTGGCTGTACAGGTCATCTGGAGTAGATAATGAAGAAGGATTTCTACTCCATTATTGTGCTGGGAGAGCAGAGTTCAAGTTTGGATTCTGTGCATCTGACATCAGTCCTTCTATCCTTTAAGGGATCAAAACATTAAACAGAAAGGCTCCAACAGGCCCAGAAGAGCAGTGCATGGTGGATGCATAACCAGGGCTGCTGCCACCAAATCTGCAGTGGAGCACATGCAACATTTGAGGGAGGTACCAAGCCACCAAGATGCAGTGAGCACTATCAGGAAGGGAGGAAGGAGACCTCATTTCATTGCTCGTGCCACTCGCACTATACCCAGCTGACTACCTAGGATATATAGGATATATTCCCTTCTGCTGTGCCTACAGGTAACCGTAACTGTCCCCCTGACAAAAAGCACAACACAGTGATACATCAACACTGCAAAAACCGTGCAAAGCACAGTGGATATTGTCAGGTACGCTCAGTTACGCTGACTACAACATGCAGTTGACACATTGATCTCTTGCTAGACAATTATTTTCAGTGTATCTGATACCATGTGAAGTTTCCAGTAGCTCGTATTTCCCAAAGCCACAGGCTACAGCTAGAAAGATTATTTCTTTAAAGCAACATATTACTCTTGGATGCATATGGGGGATCGTTAAGTTCAGCACACCGCTTTAAATCCCATCGTAATAAGGATTTGCATGTGTGCTGTTCCATCCAAACAGATAATGTACAATACATTTAGTAAGAATCAGGCCTGCACATTTGAGGGGAGAAATAAATCCCCGAGGGCTGTAAGGGCAAGCCTGGTGTTCAGGCACCTAGCTGTGACCTGCAGTGAACTGCAACAAAGCTTCAGGGCGAACAGAACTTCAACGTATACTGGTATTTTCACAGGGAAGATGGCAGACACCTTTCTCTCCGACTCCGCATCCATAACTTGCACTGCAATCAAAAGCTCAGAACCTTTAGAGGAGCCACATGGCAATAAAACAAAAACAGAAAGGAAGTGGATTCAGTGTCAAACCCATCACAAACACAGCCAGCAGCTTAGAGCAGCGAATGCCATACAGGGATTTGAAGTGTGCAAACAGAAAATCAGGCTTGCATGCAGGGCGCTGTGATCCAACAGCAGCTTTTCAGGCTTTACATAAGAATCTCCAATGAATCTATTTCCTGCCTATGCAGGACAACATAAGATGACAGTAAAACTTTAATTCCTTATTATAGCTCTGAACACATCCACTTTTTCAGTGGTTTTGGTAGATCACATGGAACAAACACATTTATCCACTAGCAAAAGCAGTCCTGTGCTTCCATAGTCTACACATTTAGGTGTATTTACTGCAAACAAAACACAAACAAATGATGACGAACGTGGACGGAGACAGCTCCTTTACCGTATCATTTCAGGGGAATCAAATGTCAAGCGCAGGGTCATCCAAATAAATTGCTCACAAATCTCAGTGCTATCACAACATTGTATATTTTCATCCAGTTACACAACCAAGTCGTTAGGCAGGGCTTGGTCTTGGGAACTCACTGCATTCACTTCCCAGTGAAGCACACGGCTGTTGCGTGTGCAGAGGGCTGTCAGACTGCAACACACACCTCAAGAATTCTGCACTGTCTTTCCTAAAACCATGCTGATTTGTTATCCCTCTCATTCCAATGCCTCTCACTGACAGCACTTCAATTTTAGTGATTTCTCAGTAAATGTATTAGAACATTTTAAGGCAGAAAGATAACAATGTACATTCAGATTAATGCTGGTTTAAACATTATTTGGTTATCAGTATGGAGAAAGCCACATTTTTCGCAGGGAGTTCCTACCTTGACCTCCTCAGGGCTTCTTCATCTGGATCTTGCACTGCAGGCAAAAAAAAAAATGTTTCAGTTAAAGAAAAGAAGAAAGGAATTGGCTTTATAACAAAATTACAAGTTCTTTAGCAGCATTATCAAAAGCCTGTCTAAAGGAGTGTTTGTGCTGACTTTGTAAGAACAGCACAAAGAGGAGCAGCACCCAGCGCTGGCAAGAAATCCTGTGAGGAGGAAAACAGCTGATAAACCCCTTCCTGGGTTATTTATTAGCACTGTTCCTCAGCTGGAGGCAATGATCTGGCAGAGAGGGCCTGCTCCTGTGTGGGGAAGCATGAGAGGCAGCAGCAGGGTTGTATGAGGAGGAAATACTGAGTATTTCCCCCTTGGTGTGGGGAAGGTCCCTGAACTTCCTTCTCCCTAGATGAGAAACAAGCTCTGAGGTCACTAGTAGGTTGTCAGAAAAACATTTCCACAGGCAACAAGCGACAATGTTCAAGCTCCCGTGATATTTGTGGCAGACCTAGGTTTAGATAAGAGGGCTGACAGAACCACAGCTTCAATGCAAATGCTGATCCAGGAGTTCTCTGGACTTTCAGAAGTCACTTCTATAAAAGACTGTTACAAGAGACCCAAGTTGTTTTGGGTCGTTTTGGTTTGGTTTGGTTTTGTGTTTTTTTTTTCTGTCTAGGCTGCTGGAAGATGAGAGACACTGCAGAGGACTGGTTTGTGAGCCAGAAGAACTATGGGGTCCCCGATGTTCCCCTGCTGCATAATCTGTGGCACTTCCATGGTGAGACTTCTGGCAGATCAAAGAATTTCCTTTGCAAAGCCCAAGGTGAGACTGAACCCTTTGATTTCCTTGTTCCCTCAGCTGACCTCAGGGTTCTCAGATCTTAGCCCTCACTGACAGTGACCACAAGCTGGCCATAAGCCATCCTGGAGTATCAGCTGCTAAGCCGGGAGTAAGAAAATAAAGACTTCAATCTATAATGAGGATGAGGGGGATGTTTTGTTACTTGACTTACTGTACTCCGTTCCAGTCATCTGGGCAAGGATGCGGAAAGACTTTGACTGCAGGTTGGCAGAACGGCGACTCCAGTCTTCGGTTTCATCTTCAGGCTTGTTTTGAGTTTTCAGCACAGCCTGATAGACTGGAGAGGCACTGTCTATGTGGGGGTCTTTAATGGGAAGGGAACTGCAATTCAGAAAGTGAAACATTGTGAAACAGCATGTGGTGGCTTTCATCCTAACCTCTCCCTGCTCTGGGAGCTTCTCATCCAAAACACGGCATTGAGAAGGTAACTTTAGAAAAGAAATAGATCAATTTGAGGCGAATTAAGAATGTTGTGGCTCATTTTGTCTTTGAAATGGCCCAGCACCATTCAAAGCTGCGTATTCAAAACAGTGGAAAAAAGATTGGAAATGTCTGTTCATGGTTCCTCCACCAACGCAGCCACAAGCTCATGGTGCTTACAATAATTTGTGGTGATAAAGGAGAGTATGCCAGGCAAACCCATTATTTCCCATATTCTTTCTTATAAAAACAGCTTTCCATTGATACTGTTTTATGTTATGTCTTATTACAGTTTGGGGCCAGAGTATTTTAAGGTTGCAATTAGAAATAAAAGCCACACATCATTATAAATATAATGCGGTAGGCTGTTGCAGCTTTTTCTGAAGATGAGTATTCTTTGCCAAACTCTGAAACTTCCAGCTGCCACAGCTCTGGATCCATCACCTACTAAACCAGTGAAGCGTACGAAGTCTAGACTAGTACTCAAGACCTGCATACACATTTTGTGTCTGTAATCTTCAGCGTCTCACAGCATCTCTCATCACCTTGTAAAGTGAGGCATCCAGGAGGAAACGTCTACTTCTGCTCACCTGAAGTCCTAGCTACGGAGCTCTGCAGCATGAGTGACAAGGTAACCTCACTATGATTTATGATGCAAGCTAGAAACAGACTTAGTAACTTAGTAGCTTTTTTTCCCTGCAAAAATAACTTCTGCATAGCATACAGTTAAAATTAAATATGAACCGAGCTGCAGAAATGCGCACTGTGGGGATGATGTGTGCTCGGTGTAACTTGGTTCCATGGCTTCTCCAAATACAGGGTCTATTTTTGAAGCAAGTGATTTATTGTAACAGCTTTAACACGCTGTTCCATATAGAACTGTGCAAACAGCAGGCTCAGCTTCATGAAAATGGAGAAATGGCTCTGTGAAAAGTTCAGGGCCATTTGGTCCAGCTAAGTCACTGCTACAAAGCTCTAGCAGCAGTTACCTGCTATGGGAAGTCGCTTCCTTGGTTCAGGCCCAAAGTTACTGTTCTCTAAGAGAAAATCTGCAGGGAAGCCGAGTTTGTGGTTTGACAGGCTAAGAGGAATCAGGAAGCAGCCAAGCAGTACGTCCAGTACCCTACAGCCAGCCAGCACACACGCTGCAGTGAAACAGGATTACCAGGCAGTGCCTTAGATCCCAGTATCGTCCAGCTGACACCCTCCTCTTCCTCAGCGCTGCGGAACAGGTGCTGCTGTGATGGATCTGCACCGAGCAGTTATGTGGGGTGTGCTCTTCAGCTAAGGCTGCAAGGAGCTCAGAAACACCATGTGCGCGTGGATCTGCTGTGGGCCCACAAGCCCCCCCCTCTCTGCAGCATTTTTTTTGTTGTTGTTAGAGGAGTATTTATATTCCTTATAGCCCCCAGTACGTGCAAAGTTCTCACTTTCCTGAAGACCCGTCAGGGTACAAAGCCCAGTTACTTTTCTTTTATATGTTTCAGCACAATCACGTACATGATGGAACATAGCTTAGAAAAAAATCCTGGCTCTTCAATTTAAACTCTGCCTCAAAACACGAAAGGAAGCGGCATTTTCTAGCTCTTTCTATAGCTCGTTTCCTAGACCACCATCTCTGCAGGGTCTGAACACTAGTGGGAATGGAAGTCACAATGTGGACTTGTTCATTCTGGGAAGGGTGTGTCCTCGGTGGCTGCCACGAGTGCTGCTCCTGTGAGCACCAATGGATGAGGTATGCTGTATCCTTCTCCAAATGGGGGAGAGTGCCGTAGTCTTCCTTGTCTGGCCCTCCCGTGGCAGAAGGGCTCGCTGAGGCAGGGTACTCAGTGCAGCAGTGAGTTCTGCCTGCCAATTCCAACAGTCCTTCTATGGAACAGAGATAGTCCCTAATACCCATGGCAAGTGAGCATCGGCTTCATGACCGTTCTGCTGCCACTCCTCGCTCTTGGCTATGCTGAAAAGCTCTGTCACTGTGAAGGGTCTGGTTAAAAGTCCCCAAAGTTTCCAGTTTTCAAGCTCCCACAGGCACTTCAGGCCATCGACTTAGTACTGACTAAGCACACCGTGCCTTGCCCCAGTTTTGGGCCCCTCACTTCAGGAAGGATGTTGAGGTGCTGGAGCGGGTTCAGAGAAGGGCAACAAAGCTGGTTAAGGGTCTGGAGAACTTGTCCTATGAGGAGCAGCTGAAGGAGCTGGGACTGTTCAGTCTGGAGAAGAGGAGGCTCAGGGGGGACCTTATTGCTCTCTACAATTATCTGAAGGGAAGCTGTAGGGAGGTGGGGGTCAATCTCTTCTCCCATATTGAGAATGACAGGACGAGGGGGAATGGCCTCAAGTTGCGCCAGGGGAGGTTTAGGTTGGATATCAGGAAAAATTTCTTTACGGAGAGGGTTATTAAGCATTGGAACGGGTTGCCTAGGGAGGTGGTGGAGTCCCCATCCCTGGAAGTGTTTAAAAATCGTGTGGATCTGGTGCTGAGGGACATGGTGTAGGGACCCTGGCAGTGCAGGGGTAACGGTTGGACTCGATGATCTTTGAGGTCTCTTCCAACCAGATGATTCTATGATTCTATGATTCTATATCACTGTCACAGGGGACGGCTTGGTTTGGGCCAACAGCTACCTTCAGATCCATGCCCAGACTTACTCTAATCCTG
>NW_010394595.1:53841-68574 GCF_000710305.1 Buceros rhinoceros silvestris
ACTGCAAATGGCACAGCTGCAAGTGTTGTGGGTGAGACACCACTGGATAGACAGCGCTACTGATTTCACCCCCCGAGCGCTGCAGCACATCGCGGACAGGTCCAGCTCCTGTGTTTAAATCCTGTAGCTGAAATGCTGTGTTCTTCTGTGATAACCAATATACAGACAAGCACTTGGAACAGCATATGGACAGGCAGGCCATTAGCTCAAAGGCAGTTCGAAGCGCTAGAGGCTGGACCACAGGTTCCACAGTAGCAATGTGTGGCATTAATATGACATATTAATATCCTTCTGGTGGATGATTAAGGCAGGAAATGGAGCTTGGTGAATTAACCTTCCCTAGCAGAGTGAAACACGCTCTTAGGAATTTAACTAAATTACTGCAACCCACTGGAATATTTCCAACTCTGTCTTTAATGCAGCAGGCCTTTTTCTTTTTTTAAAATCATAATTATATTGTAGAAGAGTAACTCAGACATATGAGCCACTTGGCATGGGAGTGTAAAATGGAGCACATCGCTGATTATGAGCATTCCATAAACCTCAATGTGACAGCTGATTCGTACAGACAGCCTAAACATGCACATAACCACGTTAATACCTCTGTTATACCTCTTCTTAATTTGATTTTTCTTCCATCTGGGTGTGTATGTGCAGAAATATCATGCATCTTTAAGCATATTACTTTCAATTGTTGTTACTGAAAAAAATTCTTTCCAAATGGGTTTGAGCTTTGGAGCGTTTTTCATACTACAGCCTAAGGTATTTTAGTAGGATTCAGTAAAAAGTGGTCCCCCTTTTCCACATCATCATACAACTCACACGTTATCAACATTAAAACAAGCTTTACAGACAGTCAAACCTCTTGAATAAGTAACAACGTGATTTTTTTTTTCTTGGAGTTTATAGTTTACAATGTGAATCACTCCCTGGAGTCACTATTCAGGTTGAATTTAAGTAGTTAATAAGCAAAAACGTAGGAACGCTGCAGCATTCTATCCCTGACGTGGACACACAATGGAATATTGTGACTCTGATTATTAGACTGGTTCCAGCTATTAAAAAAAAAACTCTTGGGGGTAAAAAGCCCCACAGCCCAACACACAAACCACTCATGTAGGCTGGTAAATCAAGTGGACCTATTGTGGAGGACACACGAGATTTTCATTTGTACAATCACATTACTGATTCTGCTACTAGAAGGGTAAGATCGTAATCCTGATAAAGCTGTTGGATTTTCATCTATGTACATGACTTGTGAATTTGGCTTGATGTGCATAATGGAATTGAGAGGAGGTTTTGACAGACCTGAACTTGCAATGTGCTGACCACCTGGTTTTACTGCAGCCAACTCTTGGTTCTTGGTATAGCAAAATCAATTAAAACAAAGCTACATCGTGTGAGAAAAGATAGAAAGTCAGGGCATTCCAATTTCAGTACTTTTAGGGTCCAGCATGAGGTCTGAGTAACTGCAGTATCAATAACTGACACGCTTTCCTTTGTGGTGGCTAAGGTGATCCAGAACAGGTGGGACATTTCCTAGGTGACATGAGCTTGACTGTGATCCCACTGACTTGAGTTAAACCGTCACTGATTTTAAATGGTCACACTAGAGAATGAATTCTTTTCTGCAGCCTGCCTGTTCTTCCTCACTGATCGAAGCACGGTTTCCAGCTGTTGCTGGCCAAAGAGAACAGCAGGTCCTCAGACCTGCAGCCGGAGGATGTTTACCATCGTACACACACGCTCACCTCTGACATACAATGAAAAGCCCAAAGAAGAGTAACTGAGCGCTGAGACCACATTGCAGGCACAGAATTGGGACGAAATGATCAGTACACAATGTGGTCTGCTTTTACAGGACAAACTGCTCATCCACATACTTCTGTATTAAGCATAATCTTATCTGAGACTCGATCAACTAAGCCAACTAAAGAACACCCTCAGCTTCCTCTGCAAACGAAGTTCAGGATGTCACAGAGGTCAGAGCAACACCTTAAGGAAATGAGTTCCAGGTTTAATTGAATGAGTATCAAAGGACACTGTTGTATCAGCACAAACAGTGCCTTTAGATCTAGATTAAAAAGGCTATGTTAATTGTGGTAAAACAATCTCCTGTGAAAACTGTTTAGTCACCCAGTGTTAGCAGTCTAAAAAGCAGAGGGTTCAAAACAGGCTGTAGCTGACGGCACAGCGGACTTAGAGCCCCTGACTGCACAGAGGAAGAGGAACACACCTTTCTTCTGGGGCCAGATGACCCTCAGGCTTAGCAGTCACCTTCCAAAATGAAGCAAAAGGTTAAATGGATCTTGCAAAAAAAAAAAAAAAAAATTTTCCAGCATTAGAGAGGAGAACATAGTCATGGAGGTGTCTGCAAAAAGTAATGTTCCACTAGAGCTGTCTGATACCGAAGGATTAATGGAGATCATCACCTCATTTCAAAACCTTACCCATGTGATAGGTGGATTCTGTGCTCAAAATGAGGAAAAGAGCTTCTGCTAGCGGCACTTCATACAGCTCTTGCTGCTGCTGGTGCAACAGCTTGACCACCCATGAACACCTTGTTTGTATTTTTTATCTATGTGTCCTTGCATTCAGCTCCTTTCAAGGCATCTGTATAGACTAATGTAATTCACTGCCACCTTAACGATTTATGATCCAAGCCTCTCCAAGTATTCAAATTCTTTCCGTCACAGTTCTACATGGTAAGGCAATCCCCGCCCCCTGGGAAGTGTGCTGCCCTTCCTGTTCTAGCTGCACTCCTGGAACTTCTCTCCCCCTACCTGGGATTTTTTGGAAAGGGCATTTTCCTCTCCCTGCAACCCTGTGTTTGATCTCTTCCACAGGCGGGAAGAGATGGCAGAGTCTTCCAGTCCAGCAGAGCCTCCCCTGTGACTGGAGCTGCTATTTATGATCATCTGGTTGTTATGTAGGTAACATTTTTGAACATTACTCTTTGCACTATATGATGTTACAGCATTTAATGGAAAATGCCTATATAGCATAAAGTGTCTGCTCTCAGGTATGGCTCTGGAAGATGTGAACTGTTTTAGAGAGCACAGACAGAAGGAACCTCTCTTCCTGTAGTTTGCTAACTGGAAATATGAGTTGCCTTAGACCTGTGGAGATTCACCGACTCATAGTCCAAACCAACTAAAGGTGTTACCTGGGATCCATCATCAGGGAGAGTTGTGATGGACAACAGAATAATATTGGTGCAAAAAACTAGGGGGCAGGGGAGAATTAAAAAAAAAGAGCAATGGCCAGTAGAAGGGAGCACAAGCAAATACACAAACCAGCTCCACTGTGAATAAGCCTGCAGCGAATGTACGGGAGAGAAACTAGGTTAAAGCCTGTCGCTGTACCTGTACGTTGGTGTCACATGAGAAGAAGGGAAGGTCTATTTTGGGTAGAAAGATACCTAATAAAGAGAGAAGCCTGGCCACAGTCATCACTCATGTCACCTCAGTTAACCCTCAGCAGCTGTGGGTAGGTTTATCAGATAGGGTTACAGAAACATGCCCTGAAAGCAGAATTATTAAAGCTCGGTGGCTGCTGCCATAGTCCGGAGGGTATGCCTAAAACTTGTGCAGCACACAGACTAGGGCAGGGCCGAGTCAGCACCCCGCTCTGTCCTGGAGAATCCAACAGCGCCAGCACTAAAGCAGTATTTTGCTTTCCTCACAAATCTTTGTAAAAAGCCTGTGCCCCTTTCCTGTCCCTTCTGCATTACACATAGAACACAGAGGCTGTTGCAAAGCCTGGTCATCGAGAACGAAGTGCCATCCAGTGTCACATGGAGCGCTAGGTATGTCTGTGGGTTCACCAGTTCTAGGAAGAGTACCAAAAAAGAACTACTACATTTTGTAACTATCCACCCTTTTAACTTCAAAAAACCACGAGGTACCTTCAAACACTGCCTAGGACGAATTTGTACTTTTCACGTGTCAAATACTCCAAAAAAAGAGCCCGGGAAGAGCTACCGTGACATGCATGTGGGGACCATTAGACGTGTCATGCAGAGAATGAGCATTCCACATCAGGCGAGAACCTTACCTAGCAAATTCTCCACCCTGGGCTTGTGCCTGGCCTGCAATTGCGTCCATGATAGCGTCCTGGGAGTACATGCTGATGGGGGTGTTATACTGGGCGTGGATGATAGTAGCCTTGCCACCCAGGCCCTTCACCTCGATGGGCTTGTGTGTAGACAGGGCGGAGTCCTTCAGGACACTGGGGTTGAAACGCTCCGTGAAATCCTTGCTGGGTTATGCAAGAGTGAGGTTTGACAGGGGAGGGAGGGGAAGAAAGGAGAAAGGCGTGACTGTTACGTGAGAGAAAAAGCAGCGGCAGAGGGGTGTGCATGTCTGCTCACAGCATCGCACCACAGCTTCTAGTCAGAGGACAAGAGACTAATGGGGAACAGTCAAAAGCTGTTTGTGCTCATGGGTGATAGTTTTGTGCTGGCTCACAGAGGTATAATGAGAAAAAAAAGGAGAAACAGTTGTGCTTGCATAAAAAATTGTGACAAATCCCCAAGTATTTATGAATACAGATAGTAAAATTCTGTTCTTACATGGGGATATATGTGTAAGTGTATACAAACATACACACACATGTATGTCCCTGGGTGGATGCATGTACTGCAGAGAATTCCCCATTCATTCACTGCAGCCGTTCGCTTTTTCAGAAGGGTCTTAGGTGCTAGCAAGTGCAGTGGGGTGAAAAGATGTCGGGTCCTCTCTTATTTAGAAGGTTCCAGTGAAATTTAGAACTGTTAATCTTCAAAGCCTGTTAATCTTCAAAGTTTTGCTCACACAGACTAAACTCATCTTCCCCAGAACCTCTGCACAGCCAGCCCTGAGCGTTGCTGTAGCTCCTCAGCTTGCAAAGGGACCGGCAGTGTCCCTGTCTGCCCTGAGCTGGCCACGGAGGGTGTCCAGTGTTGAACTGGAACCCTCAACCCAGCATGGAGGAGAAAGGGAAATTGAGAGAACTGGCGGTCATCTGATGTCACTGTTTTCACAGGGTATGCCACTATGTGTTCAGCCTCTTGCGTGGTGGGATGTGCCGACTGAAGCTGGGCAGTAGGAGACATGCAGTCACACGGCATTCAGAATGTCACTTGGACAGCAGCAGGCGCACGCTCAGGGAACAGAGACAGAAACATGCACGTGCTGTAGGACAGCCGCAGCCTTTAGTGACACACACCGACATGCCAAGGGGGGGCAGTGGGAAGCTGCAGCATGCAGTCAAAACGTGGAAATTGTTTTTTGACAGAGACATTTTGACATGTAAGCCGTCTCACCATTAACTGCTGCTCAGCTATGGCAATACTGTTCCTGCAGTGACCTCACTGGAGCAAGGGTGCCGTGCAGAGGGGTGCAGCTCGGAACACTCCCGACTCCTCAGCATGCACACGCCTTACTGTAACAACGGCATTGCTTTCTTTGCAATACCCTAAACCATCACACGGTAATCAGGAATGCACAGCTCCTCGACACCTTCCCCCCCTACCCCCCACTGGGCGTTTTGAGAGACTCTAAACCCAAAATCTGGGAGGACTGTGTGAGTGAAAAGGCAGAGGTTGAACAGGCCCCTTTTAAGGCATAAAGTTCAAAGCAATGGGTTTCCACAGTGAATTACAAAAATAGAAGCCCATAGTCTCAGAACAGCCTAAACCTCCCCCCCGGCAGCAGCAGTCATGATTTTGGCTTTCGCTTGTGGTATTTGCAGGGTTTCAGTGGTGCCTGACAAGAGGTTTCAGTCACACGACACACACCAAAGCGAACCTTGCACTGAAGCAAACAGCATTCCCACAAAAATAACCAAAAAGGGTTTTCTTTGCACCTCTGGCAGTCACCGGCAGCTGTCAGTGCTGGTAAGGGCTGCTCTGCTCTGGGACACTCCCCCGGGGCAGAGGGAAGAGCCCCGAGACAGCCAGAGCTTTCTGCAAAACGAAGGGGATTTTTCTACCAAGCTGGTAAAGAAGCAGGGAAAATAAACCCCAAAGCAAGTAAGATCCAAAGCACCCCTGTGATGTGACTTCTGCTTTCCAAGACAATTGTCACAGGTTACTGATCAGTGTCAGCTGGCCAGAGTGTCAGCACTCCAGCCGCCTTCTGTCGTTTGCATGTCATCACCCCCCACCTCCTTAAATCAACAGAGAACCCCACATCAGTGGAAGTTACATGCATCAAATATTGTTCCACCTTTATGTGTTCTACTGCCTCTTACCTCCTCTCATCAGTTTAAATTTGACATTTAGCTCCTCTAATTATTTATTTTATGCTGAATTTAACCCAGTCTCTCCAGCAATTTCTAGACAACATTCAGTTCAGAGACAGAAAGCAGGAATTTAGAGACAATCCTCTGCCTTTGGAAAACTAAAGATCAAAGCTGAGGACTTGGTGAACTTCTCTACAAAAAGCAGATCCATCATATTTCAGATCAATAGTTGCTTCTTGTTTGGGCAAAATGTTTACCGAGGTAAATTTTTAGATCTTTTCCAGAGCAGTACTTCAGACCGACCTAAACAGGAATTTTAGTGGAGTGGGACTTTGGAATTTAGTTTAATGCTGAGGCTAAAAATACACCACTAATAATACACTAAAAAAAAAAAAAAATAGCTCGGAGAAGGCTCCCCAAATCCTGAAGGCATGAAAACTCCTTAAAAAGTTAGGAGGAATCAAACCCAGACCGTTGAGACAAGAAGATCTGAAAGCATTTGCAAGAACCAAGCAAGCTCCGATGCCACACGCACCCGCAGCGTTAGAACATCCCCCAGAAATGCTGAACCCACGGTGCGCTCAGTGGGGAGCTCCACCGGACCCCGCTGGCAGCCCCCGGCGCTTGCCAGACCAGTCAGCTCTTTTTAAAAAAGTACTTCCACTTGCAAGCAGCCACAGCAGGGACACAGGGGATCATGCTACCCCAGCCACCAGCTCTTCACACAGAGCGCGCAGCACAAGCACTCGGCACTGCACAGAGGTGGTACTAACTTGGCAGCGGTGTTGGTTACAACCTGGAAGAGGAGAAAGAGAACAAACAACATCAAAACCAACCAAACAGAAAAAGTCAACAGTTTTTAGAGTGCAAAGGGCAAAAGGTATTTAGAGATTGCTAAAGCTTTCTTCAGACCACGTACAAATGGGGGCAAAAAGTAAATTCGTGCCTGAACCGCCGGCACGTTCAGGAAGGAGAACGGGGGGATTGCAGCTGACCCGCAGGCCTTGGAAGGGTACTGTGCCATTTGGGCTGGCCCCTGAACATGACTTTATTGCTGAGCAGCCCTAAAAGTGCTCTTATCAAAGGGTACGGGGCAGGGAGCAGGGGGCAGGAAGCGGCATCTGCAGGGTATATTCTCACCTGAAAAGTGCAAATGGAGCAGAGATTATACTGCTCCCCCAGAGAGCAGATACTCTGGGGTGGAGCCTGCTCTCCTCAGGCTGCCCTCAGAGCTGTCCTGCAGGGCTAACTGACTGCTCTGGAGAACATCCAAAGAATATATGGGTAGATGTGTCACATCTAAACCTACGGAAACTGCGCTTGTGTTTAACCAGCCATCGGCCTATATCTGACTGCACTGACATTATGCCAACGGGGCTGTAGGCCAATTAATTTCAGAATAGTAATTCCTAATTTGTTCCATGTGAAACGAAGCATTATGTGGTTTGTTGGATATCCGTATCCGGCTCTTTTATTCCATCTGGTACACAGTATGAAAACACGTACATTCACACTACATCCTGCCTCATTGCAGAAATGAGGAGCCGCGGTGGATTGCCCAGCAATTCTGCAGGAACACCAGGCGAAGCTCAGCGTGGGCCGTACGTGGGCCCGAGCTGGGGGCGGTGGCAGCTGCTGTGCGTGGGCTGTACAGGACGTTATTTGCTAATAACTGCCTGGTGGCTGCACAAATAGCATCAACGGGCCATGACGTTCATTTTAATCTGGTTCTTTCAAAGCTGAAAATACCCGTATTTTGCTCTTACATTCTTGAGTGAAGAGTAACTAATCATATTTTGCACAGAATAAAACGGAGGAGAGTGCAGGATCAGTTCATAATCTCTTCTGCTTAATTAGCAGCACAGACTGCTGCTGGCAGAACGGGGCACTGAACCACCCCACTCGCTGCTGTCACGTTCCTGGTCTGGGATTGGCACAAACACTGGCAGCCACACCACACTGGTCGAGTGACATTCAAAGTGGATTTGTCTCCTTCTGCTTTTGCCTTGCAGAGCCTTTGATGTTACCGCTCTTGTCACAGACGGGCCTTTTGCATTGGCTCACCCAAGTGCCTTTGACATGATCGAAAACACTCAGAAGAGCCAAAGCTGCAGTAAAGGCTTTGTGCTTCTGCATGGCCAGAGAAAAACAATGCCAGCTCCCTGTGCCGCAGACCCTCTGCTTCGAGAATATTCTACCTTCATAAACCCCACATTAGGTTTATAAACCCTACGTACATCAGTCTGTTATGGGAACCAGCATAGCCCATGAGCGCATCGGGATCTTGTATCCACTGGAGGTGTGTGAGGACAGCCGGGCACTCCTTTACAAGGAAACGCATGGGAACGGGATCTTTTTTTGAAGTGGGCTCTGTTGCCTGCTGAAATCTGCTCATCCCACCCCTGCCTTACACATCAAATATGACTTTAAAGGCAGAACTGCCATCCCTAAGATACACCTTCATCAGAGGAACCACTTGTTTGCATATAAAAGTACGTTCCCAGCTAGAAATCATCCTGTGCACATACACGGGGCTCAGCAGCTGCAGGTCTCAGTGAAGGATTTTTAGATGTGAAGAGGCTGCTACAACTGCCTTCAAAAGGAGCAAAGCTCTCCTTCTCCTTATGTTTAGTACCCGATGAGAAAATTCCCTCCAGTTTAGAGCCACGTGTTATTTTAGCTTGATTCTAAATGGGGACTGTATGAACTGCCCGGCTCGCTGCTCACAGAGGTCATGCAGTAACCGAAGCTACCTGGCACAGGCTGCTGGGACAGGTATTTGCTGCCCTTGACCTACAATGTGAAAAATAAGTTCGGTGGGAATGAAAGTGAGCCATGGGGAATGAGCTCTGACTCACTCCTTGTAGTTATTAATACTCCCCTTTCCAGAAGCTTCTATGCTCGTAACAGGCCACCTCTTCTTTTCACCCTGGGCCAGGGTGATGAAGCTTTAGTGTAAGAGCATGGCAGAGAAAGAGATGTTTCATGATTTTCTGCAGATCAAGGAAATAATCTCCAAGTTAACTGCAGCTTCCTGATGGGATTTCCAAAGGGTTTTGCTAAGCCTCTCACAGCAGCTCACACAGGACACCACACCGAAAAACACTTGTAGAGTTCAGCCCGAACCTGCCTTTTCTTACAGCTTTTACCGTTCTGCCAAGCATACGTTCATGAAGGCATAACAAAGTCACATTTGGAGCACCATAATTATCTCGTCCTACATGCTCAGAACAGAGTCCAGAGCTGGCTTTGCAGAGCTCACCGTGCTCCCCCTGTGTGCTCTTTCCCCGAAAGCTGCAGTGAGACCAGCCTGTCACAGCTGATATCGAGGCCTGAGGTGGCTCCAGGTTCCATGCTGCTCTGCACAGGGCAGCAGGAAAGCTGCCCCTCGCTTCCCAGGTAACACTGAGCAGCAGTGGCAGCACTATGGACCACTGATTTTTCTCTGCATGTGCACGGAGATGTGCAGTTCTCAAATCTCCAAGGAGTTAGCTGAAAGGACCCATGTACTTAGAGCTCTGGGCTCTCTTGTCTTTTGAGATTGTTCCTGGGCTACAGGATAAAGGCTGATTTTTTTTAACAGAACGTTTTGATGATTTCTTATAAATTTTCTTCATCAGTGCTACAGATACTGCAGGCAGATAGACAGCAATTCCCTAAAATTTTATTACAAAAAAATTAAAAACCATCTCAGATGGTTGTTCTAAGGTAGAACCTTACTTTGTCGTTCAGCGCACTGCCCAGGCATGCCGCAACCCTTGCAACTAAAGGAGCCATAAGCCATGGAGAAGCAGCAGAGTGCAGACAGGGCAGTGTTTTCCGCAGGTTTTTCTGCCCCCCACCAGTGCCTGTGACACTACGCAGCCTACAGCAATGCCCTCTGGAACCGAGAGGACGGTTCACAGGACTTGGGTGAGCAGCGGATGCAGCTGGGTTGTCATTTCGGTAACAAAGAGACCGTCAGAATGCTGAGCCACCCAAAACACAGCCCCCCTCCACCCTCACCCAGGCAGATGGTAACGAAGGCTGGGAGGATAAGAGGGGCAAGACAGGGGGATGAACTCCCAGGAAACTCTGCATATTGAAGGAAGAGGAGGATTAGTTTTCCTCAAGAAAACTGTGAATCGAGAGAGAAGCGTTCTGAGGTTTATTTCGCTGATCTTGCTTACTAATGGAAATTATTTTCTTTTAAACACTAATTGCCTTTCTTAATTACCAAGTGTGAGAAGGAAGGATTTTTTCAGATGAGTTAATTAGGATTGTTAATGCCGAGTGCTCAAGAGAGTTACCATGAATCATCTAAACTGCCTGAATCATCTAGAACACGTACATACTCTCTTTTGTAAGGATCAAATATTCCTGCTTTGCTACAGCATATACCCACCTGGTCTTCTCTGGCAGAGAGCTTCTGCAGTGGGATATAAAGCACCTGAAAATATGCATCAGGCCTTGGGTGGACTGGCTGCCTGCTCTGGTTCTCCTCCCTGCTGCTGAAAGTGTACTTTCCCCCACGTTCATGAGAAATTTATCTTCATTTTAAACAAACAAATATGCAAATCAGCAATTTGTTTGCAAATTAATAGAGTAAGGCAGAAACATTAGTTAAACCCCATTCTCATTGCTTTTTCTTCTGTGTTGTAGTCCAAGCTCCTCACTTCACCAGCCTAACAAGAGTCGCTCTGCAACAGCATAACGCTGCACACCGTGACAGCAGGGGCTCAGCCTGTCCGGGTGCTGTCTAGAGACCAGCCCTCGCTCCATACCACTAAGAGCAAAGCTAACAGATGAGAGAGACGCTGTTCAGAGGGGAGATCCAAACAGCTGCAGTTCTGACCCATTCTGCATCATAAAGCCAGTACATTAAGGCAGACGCTCCAGCTGAGCAGCTTGTCAGACCTGCTGGTCAAAGCAATTTCTCTTTAGGAGAGTACGAAGGTCACACTGGTTTCACAGCAGCTTCTCTAGTGGCCGACAGGGGTACGTGCTTCCACGAGACTACTGCTACATGCATTGGCTGAGACCACAAAATGCCAGGACCCCAAGAGGTCGCAGTTACTGTGGTCATGGCGTTCCTCCTCATGCTCTGGTGACCCTTGCCAATCTGTGCTGCAATTCCCATACCAAAGACCAAGAGTTTTTCTGTAGTGGTGCTGTGCAGGTGTTTTGGAGGTACTGTTCGAGACCCTCCTCGTGATTACCAGACAAACGCACAACAGGGTAGGTGCTATTACATTCATTTCTCAGCAAACTCATTGACACAGGAAACATTTTAGCAGGTTACCTACCCTCTAGGAAGTCCACCTTCCGAAGCCCTTCGGTTGAGACTTAATTTATGCATCTCAGCCATTTCCCTGAGCGTCTCTGCTGAGTAAAGGCCAATGGGGTTGTTATACTGCTTTGTGGGGCCCAGCTGCTGCACGGGACTACGGCCATCAGCCAGCCCCGGGCTCAGCTTGGAACCTACGTTACTCTTGGCAGGTGAAAGGTCAGGAGTCACCGACTGGGAGGACATGGAGGATCTAACTGTGGTAGTCTTTAAGTAGGAAGAGCTATTTGAAAAGCTGATCTCTTGCTTGTTGAGGTAGCCTGAAAATGTTCCATTGGTTGCTAAAACACTACCCACAGGCCCAGTCGCCGTGTTAGTTAGAGGACTGAAGGTTGGTCTGTTGCCATTGATTTCCCAAGCAGGTTCCTGTAGTAGCAAACATGCAGGCCAAGAAAAGAAAAAAAGAAAAGAGCAATCATAGAACACATGCAAGAACAACACATCTGCAACAACTGCTTTCTAAACATGGCGAGAACCTGGCAATGAACAGGTTGGGGCCAAAGCAGCCAACCTTTCAACAGAGAAATGCGTTGGTTCAAAACAAGGGAAGCAGAACATACTCAGGCATTTTTTACTGGGTTTTAGTTGAAATGAACAAATGAAGCTGAAGACCATTAACAGAGCATTTGCTACTAGTCAACCTCATCACAACGATTCCATATAAAGACAACACTGTACAGTAATTTCTAGCATAATTAAGAAATCTGAAAAAAATGTCTTGAGTTCAGAATCATTTGAGATAATACACGCACAGAACTGTCAATGCTGTTGTTAGAGAACCGGAACAATTCGGAATCACACTGCTGTGTTTCTCATGAGCACCCTTCAAGTCCCCAAAGGCCACCCCACTGTGTCACTCCCGGCGGTGCTGTCTCATGCTCATTAGGCCATGCAGCATGGTTAGCAGAGACCGACAGTCTCAGAACAGGCACTGCTCAGTGGGGAAGCTGCTGTTCCATCACTGCTGCCCCGCTCCCTGCGGAAGGACTGTGAACGGGCTGCCCTCTCACATCCTACACACCTCTCCCCCGCAGCCCGCAGGGAACACGGGCCTGAGGGTGGTTTGGCCTCGGCTTTTCTTCTTTTGCTAGCAGTGGTTTTCATTAATGCCATTTACTGATTTTGCTACTGAGCTTCCCTAGGAAGAGAAATATTTTATATTCTCCACTTGGAATTTTTTGAACTGCCTATTTATGTTCAGGAAGATCACATTTGAAAGATCAAGATAATATGGCCATATTCATTAAAATTAATTGCAAACACACACACCCCCCCAAGGTCTATGGACATAATTAATCATAACTAAATAGTTTTTTATGTTTTGAAACAAAAATGTAGGACAGCTAAAATGAACTGAGAACATTTTTCTTAGCAATAAACAGGAAGAGATTTTTGCTGGCATTAGTAGCTGCCTGAGGCTGGAGAAATAAATAATCCTAAAAGCGTTTTTCAGATAACGCCCGTTTGAGTGAAACCAGCTGAATGACACACTTCAGTCATGACTGCCCTGCCACAGAAACAGCCCTTCGGCGGCCTGCTGCAAGCTTCCAAGGGTCACTGTACCATCAGAACACAGGGCTTCTCCCTAAAAATGGTGGTGGAAGAGGCACAAACACACAAGAGGCAATAGAGGGAAAAAAGGGAAACGCCAGAGCTGTATTTGTTACCCTGCAGCCTCTGTGGCTTTTATCTGGAGAGCCAAGGGTTCCCCTGCTAAACCCCATAATAAAAGGACGTGCAGGGAGGTTGAACTATAACCTACCAGGATTCAGCTGCTAATGAGAGACATGCCGGATACTACTGCCTTAACGCCAGTGCACAATCACGGCTTTGGGGTTACTGGACACGAACAGCAGGCAAAGGGAAAATTACTGGAGCACCATAAAAACAATGGTTGATGATTTTTCTTCCCTTTATGACACGAGTGGAGTTTTGGTTTCACTCCTCAGACCATTTCCAGCTGGAGTACCAGCAGGCTGGGTGCCCAATACCCGCTCTCTCCATTCGGCGTGAATATTCACGGCAGGTTGAAGGTAGTGGGTCTTCCTGGGTTTGGCAGGAAAGGGCTGAAGCAGGACATGTCGAAGGGAGCAGCTGTGTAACTTCTACAAAAGTACTGCCCCAGCACCAGCTTATTTAGCTCCTTCCTTTTGTAATTGACAGATAATTGCTCATCCAGTTTGATCCCCTAAAGATATTTTAGACTTCTCCCCCCTCCAGTTCAATGCAGCATTTCTGAAACCATTTTGGAAGGTGAAGGTTGGATTTCTAACACCAAGCAGCAGCACGGCTTGTGGCATTACATCACATGAACTGCAGCCAGCCCCTCTCTGCGGCTGGAATGTACACTGACAGTTCCACCCTTCTGCCGGCCAGAAGAGGAGGCTCTGACACTGAGCAATGGGCTTCCTCCCTCGGGCAAGATGCGGTGATCCTGCAGTGGTCCCTCACCACGAGAGGAAATCTGCGCTTTCATTTCCCAGGGTAACGTCAGTGAATCAGCTTGTAGAGGAGTCTCAAAGAAGGTGGAAACAGAAGGGAGCTGTGAATCGGCTCCATTTCCCTTCTCAAATACCATTATTCTTTTCTTTATAAATATTCTATTTCTGGAAAAAGCAAATGCTCCTTCTTCGAGGATCAGAGGAGTGAGAAACAAATTTATACCAGAAGACACAATGGCAGTTTTTCAGGTCTCCTCCCTCTGACAGCCCGTGTCCTATTTATCTATTGCTATGACCACACGGTCCTTATTCACCTGCTGCACTTCTGGGAGAACAATTCTAATGCTGTGCTAATGAATTTGACCTCCCAGCGTGCCCAGGAGGCAGTTGCTGCTTTAAACTTCTTATAGAAAGAAGGAAACGGAGGTGCCATGGCATTAACTCTCCTCACAGACATCCAACCCGCAGCCTCTGGCTCAGCCAGCTCCTCCATCCTGTGCTTCACTTAGCAGGTTGATCATCTCTTCATCTACTTTCTCTGAGCCACACAGGTGCCCAAATTTGGCAGGAAATAAATCATAAACATGAGGAGATCCTCAACAGGACCTGATGGAAGTGTGTTTAGTACTGTTTCATAACCTGTGCAACAGCTTTGACTAAATCTTCTGACTAAATCAAAAAAATTTTACTCAACTAAAGGAAAATTGTTTTTGGTTTGAGATTAACATCAGATAAGGAAAG
>NW_010394595.1:68660-86984 GCF_000710305.1 Buceros rhinoceros silvestris
TGAAACTATTTCCAGTAACAGCCCTACAGCTCGGCTCCAGTTGTAGTACAGCTGCACAATCTGTATGACCCATAACACTGATCAGCTCGGGAAGGGACAGGGACAATGCGTGTTAGCCCTGTAGAAAGATGTCTGTTGTGGTGAGCAAGCCTGGGGGTTATACGCCTTCCTTAGGATCTGTAAAAAAAGGAGGCTGATTTTTTCCAATCCACAAAAAGCCCTGACCAGAGCAGTCAAAGGAGAAGAACATGCTTGGGAATTAGTGGAAGCTGGAACCAGGTCAGCAATAACATACAGCAAATCCATGGTTCAAACTGGACACGGAACTTGCACATGCAGAGTTTTTAGCCAACATTGCCATGCCTTAACCTCGACTCAGGGAGAGGGGAGAAAAACTTCTCTCGATGCTTGAGGACAACACTGACTTGACTGCCTTGTGATGCAGGTTTCTGCTGCTTTTTTGAAATGCAGTCAAATCAATTTCATGTGAACCATCAGACCCTAAATGCTGTCAGGCAGTGACCTGGAGGTTACAGCTTCTGCCTTCATGTCACTGAATTAATTTCTACAAGGACACTGTTACTAGAAATAATAAAGGGACAGCAAAGAGACCTGGACTTTTGAAGTATGTTTACTGTAACACACCTTATTACAATATCCCCATACCACTGTTTGTATCAGTAGTGACTTTTTATTTTGGATTTTGAGAATTTTTCCATGGTTCAATGCCTTCACTTCCCTCCAGACCTACCTCAGAGAATAGCTTTTCTTCAGTTAAAAACTCCTGTTGTCTACTAGCATATACTAGTGACATACATGGCTCCTCTGGACCTACAAAGGGCCCCCACTCCACCACTCTACTGCTACATCTTCCCTCTGGGCCCAAGACCATACACCTCAGAAGCCATTTCTGAATACTGCTGGATACCCTGTTTCCCACCTTACCTCCTCTGATGCCACCCTTTGCCTCCAGAGCGGCTCCAGTAATCTTTTTTCCAGCTGCAGGTACTACCTGCAGCCCATTCAGAACAGGCTGCCTCCAACAGCTCCTGTAAACCTTTCCCAAGCCCTCCTGCACAGAATGCTCAAGTGTGAGACGATGTGCTCCTGAAAAAGGGTTCAGTCCTTTGATCCTCATCATTTATAGCTTTCATGCCTTTTCAGACTTTTAAAAAAAACTCCGCAGTGTGTGGAACTAACTTTTCTACAGGGTAGATAAGGGAGAAATGTGTTTTGTGTGGCAAACAGCTTTGTATTGCCATGGAAGTAACTGTCAAAGTGACCCCTGCCAGAGAAGAAAGGCACTGAGCAAGTCATGACAGTCCCATGTATAGAAGCTTCCACGTGCCTGTGGTGGAAGTAGGCAGATTTGTCACACCTACAGAGAGCTGTCAGTCTCGTGTGGCAGAAGGCCTCTGAAGAGATGTATCTGCCTGTTGCCTTGATCACTACCAGCATCCTGTGTAGTTCTGGAGGGACATAAGTGCTCTCTCCCCTGTGCTGCCCCTGTCACTCTGCTGGTGCAGTCAAACACCAGCCTAACTAAAAGAACGGCACATCGGGTTTGTTCTAGGGATTTCACAGCACTGTTTGGTGACTCTTCCAGTAACTTTCTCCAAGATAACTGTTATAAAATCATGATTAAAGCAGGAACAACTCTGACCAAGAGAAATTCTTAATTTCATTTTCCCTTGCCAAGAAGTTTACAAGAGCCAGAGCAAAATGACACAATTTCTGTCTCAACTAATAAAATGGCCAGGCAGGTTCATTCTGAATGTGACAAAGCTGGATCAAATTATCCTCCCCAAGCGCATTCTCTTCTGGTAGTTTGAGGATATTTGCAGTGGTAACAGGGATGATGTTACCTTCTGAGCTCTGAATTTGGAAAGCAGGCTGTTTATAAAAATTACCTAAAATTGACCTGTGGGAGTCAGAACTGCCAAACACAGCAGAACATCACCTGATTCTCCACGTATTTTGATCTGTGGTGGTTCATTCTTATAGTACAAGCTAGGGATGAGACTGGCACCCACAGCAGGGATAAAGCTGCAGCAGTGGAGATTTTACCTCCTCTCCGTTCATCTAATTAAATGTGTCAGTGATACAACTGTCCCACCCAGGGACGGGACATACCCCATCCTGCCTCTACAGACACCTGCAGGTGATGTGGTGCCAGGTACAGGCAGTGAATGCTGTTTATTCTAATACAAACATTCATTTTATGGAAGATGACGAGCTTTTACAACAGGAACCAAGCCACCCATTTCTGCCACTGGCTGCAATCCATTACATTTACTTATCCTCTTCATTTTTTATTCTCAGATCTTTTGAATAATGGGACAAGAACGCAATATGGTACAAGCTTTCAAATGCCCTGATGTCCGCTTTCCAGACCAATCTTTCGGTCCCCTGGGCCTGTAGGCAGGATTTGGACACACCAAGGCAGAGCCCAATAGTTTTCCCCAAGAATCTACAAAAGCAAACATCTATTTTGAGAAGTTTTGGCAGCCTCTTGCAGCCTAGGTGAACGCCCCTGCTCAGGATGGGTGAGACCAGATCATGCCAGAGGACAGCTGGATGTTTGGGTTCTGCTGCTCAGAATTAGCAAATTACAGATAGCTAACACATTGCAGTGTGGCAGTTTGCTGCCCGGGCATTCGTTCAACATTTACGGCTTTGGGGTGGGCAAAAGCTACTTCCTGGAGTACGTATTTCCCTTTGTCGTGTTAGAGAAAAAATGGCATTAACTCTGGCTGAGGAGAAGTGTGTCACATACCTGCTGGTGGGGAATTACAGTCCTGGCAGAGTCAATTCTGGGTGCTGAGGTTGAAACTGGCACAGGACGTTTTGATCTGCGGACCCAAAGGAAAGAACAACAGATTAGCAATCCAGACTGCTATTTTTCAGCTCCCAACCCTTCCCCTGTATTGGACAAATATACGTACACAATCGTTGAAAAAACGGAAATAAACCCTCTAAAATGCTTTCAAAAGACACTGCCCTCTTACTGGAACACAACACAGAAGACACCGTGACAAGTGCTCACTGGAACACCCCGGGATGCTGAGGGAAGTGAGGATGTGTTTGTGGGAGGGGCTGTGAGAACCTGCATAGCACTGAACGGCCCCCTGAAACCCTTCCAGCACACACAGGAGCACCGAAGAAATGCAATCAAAAATGTAAAAACGGTCAAAAGAATCAGAATTATACAAGTAATATCCTATTGCTAACCTACAGAGACCAAGATAATGCCTGGAATTTGGAAAGCAGGGTGTTTATAAAAAATTACTTAAAATGGATCTGGAGTCAGAACTGCTTTAAAAAGTACATTTCAAATTTAGGACAGGTACAGAAATGAAACAAAAATCCTTGAAAGCAACAAATCATGTGGAATTGTCTGAGCCATTTGAAATTGGTTGCTTCAGACAGGAAATGACTAAGGAAGGATGTTACAGGGGCTTAGAAAATAATGACTGGTAGAAAAAAGGCAGTAAAGCACATTCCTGGACACGGAGTGGAACTGAAAAGACAACACATATAAACCGAATAAAGGCAAACATTTTTTCCCAGAGTATTTGACTAACTTGAGGTGAAACTCATTGTTACAAGACATCATTGAGACTGAGAATGGTATCAGGGTATCAGAAAGCATTGGAAACCTACACTTGCAACAACAAACCCAACTGCTGCCTTAGGCTGGCTAAAAAATAAGGAGCCATAGAGATTCTCATTTTCTAAGGCACAGTGTAAAAGACTGATGGAGAAAGACCTTCTGGGTCAGGTTCACCATTTCCTTCTGAGAGCTGTGATGTGCTTTCCTCAGAAATACTTACCAATGGCATCTATCAGAGACGGAAACTGAGGTAGACAGAAACTGGGCGCATCCAGAGTGACAACCCCTGCATTAACACCGGGCTCAGCACTGAGCTCTGCATCTCCATTTAGCTGCCACACATACAACATTTCCCTCAGCTGGGGGCAACCACCAAAACAGCTCCGGGAAAAAGGCACAATCCTGACAGGATCGGGGAGACTTCCATACAGAAGATAAGGAAATTATGCTACTTCAGGAGCTTAAAGCAGAGATGGTGTAAGAGATGCCTCACACCTCGCAAGGAGATCCTACAAAGGCGGACAGTTTGAGGAGTCAGTGAAAACTGGTGTTTTGTTAAAAAACAGGCAATTAACCTGTGAAATTCCTGAAACAAGAGGCTAGAAATTGCAAAAGGCACCAACGCTGATACCGCCGGAGTGTAACACCATGTAGTCCCCAAGGCATAATTACCTGAGAAACATAGACCTTCATGTTCTGAGAACAAGAGCTAATCACCAGCTGCCTAGAACACTCTCCTCAGGCACGTCACTAACTGACCTTCCCTTCGGAGGGAGCGCTGTACCCTTCCTCCAACCGTCTTAGCTTAAAAAAGAAACAATACATGGTATTCCTGAGACACGCACATGCATCACAAAAGACAGCAAAAAAAGGGAAAGAAAAAGAGCTGCAGCCCAGAACACAGTCAGAGCTGCTGAAAATTGTCTGAGACAATTTACGAACAGACGAAGATTTAGGGGGAGATTCTGATTCTCCATCCACTGGTGCCATTTCTGGGTACACCCTGTGATTTATGTCACACCGGCTTTGGGGTTTCAAGATGTTCCTTTAAAACAAGGAGGTTCCTACAGAACACTGCCCTGCAGGTTTATAGCTTTGATATTTATAAACAGAAGGATGAGGCTTGCTAGACTTAGCTGGGGCCCACACCGGAGAAAAGGGCAGGAGAGGTGAAGTTAATTTGTGGAATGGAAGTGTAGGTACTTAGGGAATAAAGGGATTATTTACATAAGAGCCATCGCTCCTCCGGTAAAAACATCTGCAACTTCAGGACGTTGGGTTTTTCCCTGCCTCTTTGCCAGATGAATCAAATCCTGCAGCAACATGAGTTTGCTTTTGAAGTGACGACAGTGCTGTTGTAATGGTGAGTGTCCAGGTTTACATTTTAATCCACTGATTGCAAAAGGGTTTTATTCCAACCACTCAGGGAACACACTTGCTTGGCAGGGCTCTGAGGAGGATGAAAGGCCACATTTCTCTAATGACTATGGTAATTTTAGATTTGATGCTGAAATGTTCCGTCGAGAGTTTTTCTAAAGCAATTAATTTGATTTCAACTTGTAGACATTTTCTTCTGTATTTTCCAAGTTAAAAATGGAAACAAAACCTGCATTTCAAAATAAAAACTCCAAAGAGTTTTAATGATGACCCAGTGCATCACTCTGGTACTGTTCTAGTTCTCCTCCTTCCCAGAGCTACACCTCCCCTCTTCTTCAGCACTGGTTCTTTCTCTTAACCAAGTTTAAAAAGAGATAGAGGGGGGGTTTTGCAAAGCAGTTCAGTTTTGATAGCACTGGTGCTGCGGCTGTCCCTCCTACCTAAACGAATCTTGAACTGAAGAGCACTTGACTCCAGTCCTGCACTCCCAAAGGTTTGGTAGGAGTCACCTCCGTGAAGAGGAGCTGCGTGCCTAAGGGCAGACTGCGGGAGGGTGCTGTAACGCACTGTCAGGTTAACCCATGTCCTCAGGGCAGCAGGACACTGTGCCTGCGGAGAGGGGATGTGATCTAAGAGATAATAGCCCCTCTTCATCTGCACCTGGCTTTTTCAGTTTCCTATCTTCACCAGTGAGCATCTATCTTCTAATCTTTCCAATGCTCGGGACAGCTAAAAATCAACATTTCATTTTTAGAATAGGGCTAGAAATGCTTAGAAAACAGTTTACACCCTTATCACCTCATTGAAAGGGAGTCATTCTGGAGTGGAGCAGGTGGGCATGAAGCAGGATGCAAAATAACAGAGCACATAGAATCTGGCTTCAGATACGCATCTGGTTTAATGCAGTAATATTCCTAACAATTTGGCAGAGAGGGAGGAAGAGACATAAAAGGGATGGACTAAACACTAACTCATGCTTATGGAGGTGTCCATTTCATGAGTGCTAAGATCAGTAATGTGCCACTTAAAGCTTCAGCTAAGCCATGAATTAAGCAGCCAAACAGCAGCTGCTGCTTGTCTGTAAGCCTTGCACAGAAAATCTTGAATCTCGCGATACCACATTTCAATTCTCTACACCCTGCCTGGCATAACAGTCTCAGTGACTCCACTGAGAATCACAAAGGCAAACCCCTGAACATGTCACAGAACTTCAGAAAGAACTGCCACCCCTTTGGGGCCGGGAGGAGACCTGCTTTCCTCCTCTCAGGAGACCACCTGTGCCTGCAATAAAATGGACAAGTATTTCTATCAGCAGTTTTACTCTCTATATCTCTATCTATCGATGGCGAATGCAAATATTAGCATTTGGCTGGATGACGGATTTGTTAATTATTTCCACGTTGTAAAAACACTCCATCATTCATTCCAATTAGTTTCAAGGGTGTAATTTGCATTTTGACATAACCATGCTGGAGCTAATCAATGCTCATAAGAAAAGGTCCCAGCCCTAGTACATTGTGACCTGCCTGTCTGCTGCAACACTTCGGGTAACATCTCGACCTCCTCTTTGCCGAATGCAGCCAGGAACTGTTTGTCTGAAAGATGACGACTGTCACGTCTGTTGGGAAGCAGCAACAGCCCATTGACTCTGGTGAGACATGCCGTGATACCACCTGAACTTTTCCTGGGTGAGTGCAAAAGAGTATGTGAAAAGATTCACATGGAGATTATCTTCAGCGCAACATGGAATATTCCTCAGACAAATAAAACAGTGATGTTTAATCTCACCTCTCAGCTGGTATTTGGGGGGAAAAGCGATGCGTGCTCTGAGAGTGGATCTAATCCCTAAGCAGAGTCTTCTTGTAATGAAAACTTCATTGCCCTTTAAAGTCTTGGCATATATCCACAGTTCCCAGGCTCTTTTCTAGAATATGGACACTTCAGGCAGGGAGTATGAATAGCAGTCCACTCAACTGAACTGCTCGTGTGAGGCACAGATTTATATTTATTGCAGTGGCTGACATGGATATTTCATTTTCTATGGAAAACGCTGCTCATTAATTTTAACAGCACTAAATGCTACTACTCAAAGACAGTAACTCCCAGCCCTGTCCAAACGCTAATCTGACATCTAGGATCCAATCTACTGTCCTCTCATACCTGCATTCAGAGACAACGGCGCACACAATGGGACTCACCTCTGCTTCCCAGCAGGGAAGGAGGTCCACCTCTCCCCACTGACAGTAACACATCACAGCTTCCTCAACCCACTGGTGGGATATGTCTTTTCTAATCCTTTGAGCACAGCATCATCACAGGCTTGGGGAGGAAACCTTGGCTATTGGAGGCAGATGGCTCTCAAAAGCTGTAGAGTCACAGGTCCAAGCAAAATAAACTAATTACTTCCACATGTCACATCCCCCCTCAGTGTTCCTCTCTTTTTTCAACTAATCTGCTTGAAGTCTGGATTTTAGAAACACTGTGATTCAGTGGAGCATGTGAGCAGCTGTTGGAGTCCTCTGCTTCTCTTATCTCTCCAAAGGTAGATGAGTAATGTAATGTTTTTCCTGAGCACAGGCGCTCGCAGTTACCTACAGAGCAAGGTGCTCAGAGGGAACCAGCGAGGGCTCCAACACAGACTTGTCCACATGGTCACACACCTCAGTGCTTGGTCCAATTGAGATCATAGTTATTTCAGTGAACATCACATGCACTATCTAACATTGCATCAGCTTTGAATTTATTTCTTTCTGATAATCCTCTGGTATTTTCTTAATTTAACCTTGAAATCCCGCTGAGAATCATATTGACATATTTAAACATACTTTCTGTAGAACTCAAGGGAATGGATTAAAGGACAGAGCTTCATTTTTTATTTTTATACGCTCTGATTTTTTCTCTGTCATCTAATTTCAGGCTATATTTCTATGGCAATAGGAACACATTTGTACTTGAATGTATGATAAGAGTCCATCATTTCTAGTGAAATGTTATCCAATGCCAGTGGCCCATCTTTGTCACCACTCAAGGCCGAGTTGTTAAGCACTGTGTTCTGACAGGAGGCCAGCATTCACATCCTTCATCCGCTCTGACAAGGTCACAGTCACCTCACTTCTGCATCCAGTAATTCAGAGATCCTTACTGGAGTCTGGACATGGTCCCTGTTCCCTGAACTTTTCAGTGCTGCTGTGTCAGCTGCTGCAGCCCCCATAAGGCTCCTGGGTGCCAAAGCGTTGCTGCAGCCTCATCCGAGGAGCAGTCATTTGGTACTGGGCATCCAGTTCCCGCAGTTTTCAGATTGCAGTCATAACAAGCAGGAAAAAGGCCCTCCAAGGCTGGATTTCAGCCACAATAGTTGGGGATACAGTCACATCAGCAAATTATCGCTAGCATGAGTGTTCCTTGCCAAAAAGTAAAAAAGAGTCCCACTCCTGTGGGCTCGGATTCAAGCTCTAGTTTGTAAGCAGTCCCTGAGCAAAAACATCCTTAGGCTGATTAAAGCAATGGAACCATTCAAGGAAGGGCAAAAAAATTCCAAACTTGTTTTCATTTTCTGCTTGTTTTTAGTCATTGTCTCCTACAGTGCTTTTAGGAAATGTTTCTAAAGAGTCTGAGCACCACTATTTCAGACCATGCTTTCATCAGTATTGTTTATATAGTTTTAATTTACTCTTAAACTAGGATAGATCCCCTCTTGTAATTCTTCTGAGCATAAACACAGCCTAAATCTGGTTCTGATTTAAAATGTGCCCATCAGCAGACCTAAAACACACAGAGATTTCATTCCTATTCACAGCTTCAGACAAAAGAAAACAGTTTACAACAACCGCTGAATTCCCCTCGCTTGCAGTTTGCTGTCACCACATGCTTTATTTATAGCAGGCCTGAAATAAATACTGCAGGATCAGCCATCTTTTGGTGCTGCACAAAAAAGGAAAGCTATTAAATATTTACCGTAAGTCTCTCATAGCTTTGCCTCTGACACTCTCCCTTTCACTAGAGAAAAGATGATTTAGCTCATGATTTTTCAGCTTAAGACAGTCCGTTGTGACTGTCTGGAAGTGAAGGGCAGCGTCACCGCCATGCCCTGGGAGAGGGAGTGTGGGGCAAGGTGCAGCAGGCACAGAAAGCCTACACCTCCCCTGCTCCTCTCCAGCAGCACAGGGTGACACCAAGGCAGGAGACTTAGAGAGGCACAGGAATGTTAGTGCCAGCAGAATGAGGTGCGCTCGAGTTACAGCACTTTCCAAAGCTAAGCCAGCACATTTGGTGAACCCTTTCCAAGAGGCTGATCAAATTCCTTGAGTCAAGATCAAATGAACACGGTGGATGCTCCATTGAAACATGTTGACTAATAATACTGCACTGTCGTGCACTGCATTTAAAAAAGAAACCCGTTTGTATGAAGTAAAGCCAGATTTGGCACGCATTTCGTTTTTCACCTGTGAACTGAACCGAGTGCTGTAGGACAGCAAGGGTGGGCCAGCTAGCCAGTTACAGGTGGACTTTGATTGACCCGGGACTGAAATGCCAGCGGGCACCTAGGTAGCACAGGTAACTGGTCAGAAGCCGCTACTGAAAAATGACTGAACTGCAGGAGGTCACAAAGAGATTCACAGCAAAGCAATGCCTTTTTCCACCAGCACCCAGGCCATTATCGAGGGTGATTGCAGCCTGCCACGGCACTGTCTAGCAGAACTAGCCCCAGTCCTCCTCAGCATCTCTAGAGTAACACAGGTTTCTGAGGAAGAAGCTGCATCTGTGGAAGGATCTAACATTCTAAAATTACCAGCCTCGTTTGCCTGAATCCTGTCAAGCCTCATGGAGTTCTGCTGGGTGAAGAACTCCGTGGAGTTCTGCTGTGTGCAGTGCCAAAGAAATGTCTCTCCTCCTCCCCTCACTGCTGCTCTCTTTCCTTCAACAAAAGAGAATTCACTTCCTAGATGTATTTTGACTGAAGGAAGCAGAGCTGGTCTGGAGGGTCCCATACCTTTCCTCATGGCTGGATCACAGGTCTCTTTCTCCAGAAACAATCCAAATACATCAAACTCCCTGCCACTTGCCTGCCTACATCCTTTAACTTCCCAGCAACAAGACAAGTTCTGGCTGCCTGGTCAAACCTCTGGCATGGTTGGCGAGACCTCCACCCTAATTTTGTGGCTTCGCATAAAACACAGCATGGGTGAGGTGACACGAACAAATATAACAGGGAGTTTAGGGAAGGAAGCTGTCAGAAAAAAACTTGACATCCACGAATTGCTGACCCCACAATGGGGTACCTCCATGACTGAAACATGCAGAGTTGCACTCAGGCCAGCACTAAGCAGCCACTGCAGCGCTGTATTAGTGTCCCTTGAACAGTGCGAATGGATAGGACTTGAAGAAAAACTAAGAGTGGACAGCTGGAGAAGTGCAGACAAGTACGAATGGGCATTCTTGATGCTTCCCTTCTGCTATGTTTCATGTCTTACAATTTGATGTCCTGCACAAGTGCTGACAGCATGTACAGCTTTTTCTGATAGCCAAATAAAAACTATCCAGTTCTCCAGCCTGAAAAAATGACCCCACACGGAAACTGAGGTGTGATAATAAAAGGGAGTAGAGGCAAACACAGTCTGAACTGTTAGGTTATAAACACTGCTCGTGAAACCTTCGTGGCCAGGATCTATGAAAGGCCATTGCTCGAGGTCCAAGAGCCATTAGAAAAATAAAAAGCTTTGTCTCAGAGCAGAGCAGATTTTGCATTCTACTGCTTCTTCCATGGCTCTTCCCACGTTTGGTTAGTCTGTTCCTGACACTGCTTCACTCTGCTGATTTTCTGGATTATTCTCAGAAGTGGTACTTCCACATCACACCCTGCTTTCTGTAGCGGTCTTTACTTTGCCTACGTAAAAATTACCTTCTCCACAATGCAATGAAATAGCAGTTACTTTGCTTTATATAACTACAGAGCTTTAAATCTTAACACAACTATTACAGAAAATCTCTGTGTAAGGCTGTCTGACTTGAGAGCAAGTTTCCTTAGAAGTAACATTAACCAGGAAAAGATACGAGACCTGTTGTGTGCAGAGATCCTGCTTTCTCAATGGCGAGACCGCTTTTACCACCCACCCCTCTGTGAGAAAGCACCTCCTCTCCATGTTCCGCTGGCTTCCTCCGTGCACTCAGCCTGCACCGTTCTCACTCTGTCAGATGCTGGGAGGCCTTTTCCAAACCCATAGCGTCCAGACCCATGAACACCAATTCTCAGCCTGCTGTGATTATCCACCCTGAAGATGCTGGGTTCCTCCCATGCACTTGTAACACTTGTTACGCGGGTCATTTCTAGACCAGTCATTCATAAACTCACCAAACAACTGTGTCTGGTCCTCATGGGAATAAGCCAAAGAAACACTGCTGCTGGATATGTTTTCAACAAGAGCTTGAGGGGATGTGGGACTACACCTGTATGCCATAGGCTGAATGCAGCACAGATACACTCAATGTATCAACCATGCTTTCCACAAGAATCAGAGATTTTGGGTTTCCATCATATCTGTGCCATGACACTTCAAACAGAGATAAAACACTTCTATCCCTTAGTCACAAGTTTCACAGAATGCCCTGAGGAATGCAAAGGCTTTAACTTATACCCACGTACTTCTGCAGAGTGAGGCTCAGGTTGTGGCTGGCTGACTTGATCTTGTTCTGGGCCTCCAAGTGGGTCATGCTGTCAGCGTTGACTCCATCAATGGCTACCACGAGGTCCCCTTGGTTCATCTGTGACTGCGCTGCCTTGCTGCCAGGGGTGATCTGTGTGGGAAAGGAAAAAAACTACGGTCATATCAGGGTAAGTCACTCTGCACACAAAGCCCTTACAGAGGACTTGCTCAGAATTACAGTGGGAAACAGCTATAGCCATGAAGACAGTAACAGATATAACACTAGTTCTAGCTCTTATTGTATGGGTGGAACAACAACATTTATGGAAATTAAACAAACTCAGAGTTAACTCACATTCCTGCAAAGCTCGAGGACAACATCTACTTGTCAGTCCTTCCACTTTGAGAAGTTAAGCCCAACACAATGGTTCCCTTTGCACGTATTATCTCTTCCTCGGGGGGATAATTAATGCTATTTGTATCGGGGTAGTATATAGAGACATTATTCTGAAGCAGAAAACTAATGAACCATTATCTACTCCATGATTTTATTGTATTTTTCCTCCTAAAAGCCATTTTTCCCAAATTAATTCATTATATTGAGCAGACAAAATGAATGTGTGAGGGTCCTTGGACATGCTTTACTTTTTATAGCGAGCTTTATAGGAAATCATTCTGCAGAACCTTACCCACACCCAGCTACAGCTCCACTACCAAGACAGATGACTACATACCCAAGACGACCTCAGCAACCTGTTGGATCTGACACTCCAAAGACAGACTAGCACTCACGTTCAGAGATTCTCACTACGGCACCACATTTTGTTAGTCTGGATGCCCTGTGAGCTGCATCTTCTCCGAATGGACAGTATCCTGGACTCAATTTTCCACAGCCCGCTTGGGATGACACTGATACAGGACAGCTACTTAGGGAACTTGACTGCCCTGGGGATCTCCAACTAAACCAGAAGAGCCTTCACGTTCCATCAGCCAGGCAAATTTTAATGAGACCATCAGAGCTGTCTGCTTCCAGCGCTCAGTACTTACAGGGTACAGATATAAGCTTCCAAGAAAACCCAAGATAAAAAAATACTACAACAACAAGCTTATTTTTCTCAGAGAAGCAGAGCTGCACTGAAAGGACAAAGAAGGTCTAGGGCTAGTTTAACGTAACTGTAACAGCAGCAGACATTGAGAAGAGTCAGGTATTGTTAGGGACAAAAAGCCAAGGTACAGATGGAGACACCGGGCAGCCAGATATAAGTGTCAAGGTGCATTCAAGACTCTTGTTCCCATTTTTAAAGATCCAGCAGAAAGGAATGGAATGCAAAGTGTTTATCTGTTGGTATTTTCCCTTGCAAATTCACTTCTGGTCTACTACAAATTTCCTAAATATAATCACAAACAGAGGAGACCTCACTGCATCTTAGTGAAATCTTTATGGAGTATTTTGTATTTAAAAAGGTTTTTTCAAAAATATTTTTAAATGAAGGGTGAATGTTAATTAAGCCTTGGAATGAGACTGCAAATCCCGATTTGCCTACACAGTAAGTTCTACTGTGGCCTCACCTCAGCCTCCCTTCTATTAACAGAAGTAACAAAAGCAGAGAAACGTAGGATTGTCTAGGCCAAATAGATATTCTTCCATCTGACCACCAGGGTTTTCTTAAAACCTCTCTAGGAAAATCTAGACAGAACTATTTCAGACACCCTTTGCAACAGTCTTAACTCGCAACACAGCTTTAGGTGTTGCAAATGCCTTTATTTGAGGCTACACTGAGAATGTCACTAGAGATTCAAGGTATAGCTATTTCTGACCACTGATTTACTCAATCTAAGCCAGGGTACCACCGACAGATCTCATTTCAATAGTATTTTTAAGCACTTCAAGCCCCAGCACAGACTTCACCCTGTGAAGCCAAGCCTCTTTTACCTCCTTCAGAAAAGCAGAGATGGGAATGTTCTCCTACAAGGCAGACACCTGGCTTTCAGTGTCCCCAGCTCCCAGCAAGGGGCAGGCTGCCAGTAGCACATGTTGCATTCAGTGCACTGCAGCGAATTCTTACTGCGCTCTGCTGTGAGCAGAGCCGTATACTAGGTAAATATATAGTACAACAGCGACAGCTGGGCCCTACAAAATAAGCCTGCCCTAGGTTCAGAGTAAATGCTGCTTAGCAGGAGCTCAGAGAGGCACCCTACGAAGCGCAGCTGCTGCACTACCTTGGGAACAGCACATGCTCCCACCAGGCCCCCTCAGCTACCCTCCAAAGGGGGAGAGACAGGGATCAGGCAGCCCTTGAGTGGCTGAGGGGTAAAACACTAACAAGAACGCTTGTATCAACAGATGGATGGACACGGCTTTCCCACCCCAAGGAACTCCTGATTTACCAGGCAGACAAAAACACCCAGGGAGGCTGGTTCAGCCGAGAAGGGGTTGACATGGTACCTTGCAGCTTTAGCCAGGGCCTCCTCTTTCTCCAGGTCTGACCCCTTCCTGATCCCCACTCCAAAATCAATGGGTTATATTCTCCACTGCTCATTTAGAGACAATATTTCAGAGAATCAGCTATTTCCTAGCATTGAAATAAACTAAAGTGCTGGAATTAGCACCCACTCCTCTTTGGGATCCCAAGAACAGAAGAAAATATTAAAAGAAAATGCTCCTTTCCATAGTCAGAAGAGCTGCTTAGAAAGTAGAAGACAATTCTGGACAAGAAAAAATGGAAGGGAAAAAAAAAGGGAATAAAAGCCACTGGGATAAGTCATCAGGCAGAGATTCACCATTTCATTTGCTGCATTGCCGGAGGCATAAAACAGGAACACAGAAAGAAGCAGCCTAGAAAACCTACAGCACAGAGCAAACATCCGACTGTCTTTGATGGTAGCTTTTTTACATCCTAGCATCAGGTGGAGAGCTGAGCAAGATCAAGTAAACATGACAGAGGACTGTAGGAAACTGGAAATGAAAGTCCTTGCACTACCACCAACCAAACCTGCAGAAAATGTTCTTTCTGCAGCTACCATTGTCCTGAAAAAACATGTCTGTTTTCCATTTACTAGGCTTTATTTCTTTTTTCTTTTTAATGAGACAACAAAAACTGCCTCAGTGAACACACACGGCATCTACAAAACATGCCACTGGCACCTTGAAGAGCTTCCACTTACACTAAACAGAGCTGTGCTGGCAAGCTGCAGGGACACTCTGAAGTGGCCTCTCAGGCTACGCCTCATCTGTAGTTAGGAAGGGAGATTACCATACATGTGAGAACACCCAAAATAGCTTTAATCTACCTCTCTTGGGTACCAGGAGCCACGATTCAGGACACCCTGTGCTGAAATCTGCACAGCAAGAGCAGAAGGGCTACTGGCACTTGAGCTCTGCGGCTCCCCTCAGCCTCAGGTATGCCAGGCCACGCTGGAACCGTATCACCGCAAATAACACCAGGAATTTGCCTTCTGCTTTTACCAGGCTGCTCTTCATGCTCACTCATAGGCTCCTCCAGGAAGCAGAGCGCCAGCTAGCCCTTCTTGCCAAGCTAAACAGACTTGGGTGATGAAAATAAGCCAAATGTAACAGATTTTCAGCTGGAAGACAAAAGGAAGTGTATAGGCATTGCTTAGGGAATGGCCCCAGGCAAGGCTTTGGGGGAGTTTCTGAGAGTGAGAGAAAAAGCTCCTGCCCCTGGTTGGAAGGAAGATCATTCTGTTCCCTGCCTCAGCTCCATGCTACCAGATTGAAAAATTTGCAATCCTTAAAAAATAAGACAGTCATCATAAGCACATCTGTGCTTCTGTGTACACATCTGTGTACACCAACTCTGCAGACGATAGTTAAAGCGTAGACATGGCTTTTTAGCAGGCTGTGCTAGCATAGCTAGGAGGCTACACGGCTCTCAGTCTCAGTAATCCCTCGTCTCCCAGCCTCCCCCTAAAAATAGCTGTTAGATCTATTCGGTCTATTCACAGCCAAGATCTGTGTCAAGATCGTGTGCACTCAGTACCATGCAGAAATGGAATCGAAGCAGAGGTGAGTCACGTAACAAACGTCAATTGTTTTGTTACAACAGTTTTTAAAGAACAAGTGGGTAAGTTCTCTGGTATCAAAGAGTTTAATAACCTTAATGTAACTCAAAACGGAGACTGTAACTGAGGAACTGATCCTTAGTGCTCTGGCAGCCCTGTGCCTGAGAGCAGTTCTGTCCACTGCCACACAACTCCCCGCAGCAAAGCTACACTCAGCTTCTAAGTGCCGGCAGGATCACAATGGCCAAGTTTCTTCAAAGGTTCCCCTTCCTCTTCCCTACTTTCCAAATTTTAATTCATTTTAAGGCAGTTTTATGAGGTGTGATGTTTCTTTGCAAATCAGGTAGACAGATCTCAGGTCTCAATATGGCCTTTCATGTTTTTCACAGCTACCAGGTTCTCAAACTCTACATTCCACACAGTTTTTTGACCTCCTCAAACAACCACCATTTGTCTTGTCTCCCCCTACAACCATCAGCAATAAACAGAGAGGTTCATGTCTTTTGCTATTGGCCACTACAGTAAGATTCTCTTTTTTCCAAGTTCATTCTGCTTAACGCATTTCATTGTAACTACGTAACTATGACCACAATGCTCTGTAACTCTGTAAGGGCTTTTGACAGGTTCAGCAACAGTAAGGCCTGACTAAAAGGGCATCTGAGACAACGCTGAGCATATTCCTTTGGCAGTTAGTGGCCTGCAGCCACTTCTGATATTAAGCACCTTAAAATAGCTTTGACTTTGAGTGAGGCCTGAGGGTCCAGCACAGATTTCACTGATGTACTAGTGACTCTTCTGCTCCTGCGTGTTTGTAAATCAGGGTACTGAAAATACTGCTAAGTTAAGAAAACAGAACTGAAATAAGGTTTTAACTAGAATGTCCCATGAATTTGGGAAGCCATACGCTGTTTTAGAAGGAGCTTTAAGAGATGAACGACCTCAGTTAGTTAATATTCCTTTGCCTGTGATGAACGGCTCTTCATTTAAACTGACCTGCAAACCAGCTCCAAATAATGCCACTCACCTTCATCTCACCATGTCTTCTGGTTTTATGCAAAATATTTTACCCTATTTTTATGCCCTATTTTTGACTTAAAAATTCCCTCCCCCTACAAGTAAACCTATTCTCAGGGAATTTCCATTCCAGATAAAGGCAGGAGTCTGTGATCTTGTGACTCCTAATTCAGCAGAGTGCACAGTTCAAGCAGCCTCAATTATACTTGGATAAGCTATTGGGGGTTTATTTTTTTCGAAAGGAAAACTATTTATTCAAAGTTCCAGTCCCTCTAGAATGTACCCTTCCAGTACCCTCTAAAATGGTAAAGCATGTTAACTCGACCATCCCACTCAGCGGCATATTCCCAACAGAAATTCCCAACTGTTAGAAAGTAGAACTACTTCCACAGTAGCAGAACCAGAAACTTTGACATTCATAGAACTTACTATTGTTGTGACAAGGATGACATCTCGGCCCCTTGCCAGCAGTAACACTAAGTGTATTGCTTACTTTGTCAACATCCATCGATAATTTATCAGGATAGGATACACAGCATTCTGCTGCAAACTGGAAGCTCTCCCATGGGAAGTACTTTTCAGCTGTTAACCTGGGGAGCAACACTTCTGCCAATTCCTCTTTGGGTACTCCGCTTCTCTCCTGTTGGATCTCATGTAGATTTGGTGGTCACCATTTCCTGGCGCAAGCAGCACCAAGCTAAGGCAGGATTATTCTTCCAGAGCACACAAGTTATAGGGTGTTTCAGGTAGGGCCTTGAAGCATGCTGTCTACACAGACTCCTCCAACTCTCACTCTGTACATTATTTCCTTCAGGTAGTTAATTACATTTGGAAGGTATCATAAAGTTTTCTACCAGTTTGGCAGCATGATCTATGGTTTAGGAGCTTCGGCCAGATATTCAAAACAGCTTACACATTCCTATCTAATAAACATTCTTAGGTAACAGAAGTCAGGTGCGTAAATTACATGTGACAGTCATCATTAGCCTGCTTGGTATAGGGAGTTAGGCTTTACCTAGATGAATGTGGTTCTGACTCTTAAAGAGAGTCATCCACCCTTGATTCAGAGCACGGCTCCTATGGATCATGAGGCTGTGCGACTTACACATAGCTTGGGCAGAACAGAATTATTCTGTAGGGTGCTTCACTTCCATTCCAAAGCTGTACTTTTTATCTTCCATTCCATCCTGGGTAACTGCAGACACTTCCCTCTGAAGCCCTGGAAGCAGAGGTTGTCAGGACTGAGCCCCACTGAGCTTCAAAATTCCACGTGTCCAAACTAGGTTTTCTCTCCTGGTCCAGAGTAAATATACTAATTATGATAATCTGACTGTGTATTTTGTTATGGAATAAATGTTTACAGGACATCTATTTAAGTCCATGGAAGGAATGCAATCAAGTTCAGCATTTGGCTTAACAGTGTTTTCCTTGGCTGCATTAGACACCAACTTCTGCAGTGGAGCATGTCAAAATAATTGGTTTAGAATAGGCAGCAGAAAAGTTTTTGTTTGACCATGAAAGAATTTCATCAAGTCTAAGGTGGTCTCTGTCTTTCTGTGCCCAGTTTGTCTTTTTTCCTTCATCTGGCACCAAATGAATTGCTAAACAATTAATTGTGTAGATGACAAAATACAGCAGTTACTTGAATTGGGATCG
>NW_010394595.1:87095-97147 GCF_000710305.1 Buceros rhinoceros silvestris
CTTGCCTGATGCAAATGAGGAATGAAAGGAACACGTAGAAAAAAGTTCACCCTCTACTTTGCTCCCAAATGAGGACTCTGCTAAACTGCAGGACAATGGGCTTCATCACTCTATTCGGTAATCAGGCAAACATCTGAGTGGCTAAATTAAAGTGCCATTTTAGACTGAATGAAGCAAAAACCCTTCTAAGGAAGATTGATGTTCTCCCTAATTTTGACACGCAAATCTCACATCCAGCTAGAATTCTGACCAATGGAGCTATGGAAGGTCTCTGTTCTAGGCAGTTATATTTACAGTAATATTTTTCAGAGCTGTATACCCATGTGCAAACAAAATCTTCAGGCGTTTTGGAATGTTGTCAGAGTCTGATCTCAGCCAGGTTTCTCTAAACCCTATTACACTGGGAGATTATCTAGTCGGTGACTGGCTCCTACCCTCCTTAGTTTTTATTCTTCATCTGTTTCTTTTTTTACGTCCTTCCTTCTCACAGCATCTTGTTCAATAGCATTGCTTAGCCTCACGAGTCATGTTTGCAGAGAAAATATTTAAATGCTGTCAGCAATGGAACTTTGATGTGCTCCACATCAAGATGATGCCAACAGCAATGGCAGCAGAAAATATTTCTGAAAGTTAATATGTACCTATTTAACAACAGAAGGCTTTTACTTCAGATACCCAGAAGCGGAAATAAATGAAAATTAAGAATGCTTACATGGTTCCTGGGCAGCTGGGGAAATTCCTGGGGCAGACAGAAGTGCCAAATGGAGCTGTATTAGTAATCTCCCTTTATCCTAGGATGGGTCTTCTATTTATAGAAATATACAGCTCTTCAAAAGACTGTAAGAGTACATGCATATATGATATGGGAGCAATGTATGCATTTTGCATGTAACTGCCTAATAAAGTCTGAAGATGCTCCCAAAATTTTGCTAGACGTATTTTTAATACTACCACAGGTTATGTCCATCTGGGTCTCTCAGCTGGTGGCAGGTATTTTCTCCTGAACAGCCTTGCCCTCTGCCTTTCTGTATCATTTCCAGGATTGAAAAAAATTCACCCTCTACCTTCTGCTTCCATTTCCTGTGCATCTCTTACATAAAATCCTCAGAAAAGGGCTCCTGCACAATTCCAGCATACATTGAAGTAAAAGTCATTTCCACTCCACACAGTGACATTAACCTCCTACTCTGTATCTAGAAAGCAACTATTTCATAACAACGCTATTCTCCAGCAGCTATCCAGGGTCAGAACTAGAAAAAGACTACTAGTATTCAGTCCTAACATCAAGTCGCTGCTGGAAATAGAATTTTACCAACAAAATTATATTATCAAATTTGAGGGACATTTTAAGCCTGCATAGGGAAATATTAAGCATAAACAGTAGCTTGATATTAAAGCTATACATGACAACCACAGAGAGAACATGTAAATATAATCTTAGAGTAATCTAGCCGTCTTCTCTGATGAAGAGACACACCAGAAAAATTTGAGGAAATTCTCCGGTTTTAAACAGTGAGGCATTGGTGTCTCCCTTCCACATAAGAACAGTGCCCAGCATAACAGGGCCCAGACCTTCCCTGACCCTCACCTCAGGGTAATACGAGTATCACAAACAAAAAAAATCAAAGTGCTTCACAGAGTGACAAACAAGAGATCAGGCAGTATTTTAGGCAAATTATACAGAAGACTGTATAATGAAATCATCCAGGCATTAAAATGAGTTCCTAATAAAAATACAAATCCAAAAAAGGAGACACTGAGACATAAAAAGAGAAAACTAATTTTACAAGCTTCTGACTGTCAGAGAAGAACAAGACACTGTCCTCACTCTCCTTGGAAACATCTAACATCATCTCATCTAACGTGGCTACTCTGTGTGAATACCAGACAAACAGAACAGATACAAACACATGGATTTCAAGCTCTGTGCTACCCTGCCCTGTAGTCTAGGCAACAATTCTAGCATCTGGTGCAGCTCTGAAGAGATTTGCAGTGATAGCGCAGAGGTGAAAGCTCTGCAGACAATAAGGTATCAGTCATGTCTCTTTGGAGGCCCTTTATCCTTTTTTATCATGTGTGACCCTGTAAGAATGTGCCATGCCACAGTGCAGAGGGAAAAGCACTAGGCTGTCAGGCTGAGCTTCTCCTGGCTGCAACTCTGCTTTGACAAACTGTCAGGCCCATCTTACGTAAAGACCGATAAGAAGGCTGTGCCCTGTTTATGCCCTGTCAGCATGTAATTAGAAAGCCTTGTGCTTGTATTAATAGGTACACTGACTATCAGCCCTCCAGAAAAGAAAAACCAAACCAAAACAGAGATCTGAAAGTATGAACATCAGAAGAGGTTAAATCCTTCTAAAGAAGGAAGGGCAGGGAACAGCTCTAAGATTAACGGCTTTTGAAACAGCATGATTACAAGTACCTTCCCCCAGTAAGGTGTGAATCCAGCTGTTGTGGAAGTGAGTCAAGGAGGCTCGTACACAAAATTAGTTCCACTGTGCATATTCCTCCTGTGACCCAGCCTGTTTCCGTGCAGGACCAGACGACTTCTGCCTCTCACACAGAACTTGCCATCCTGAAGTCACCGTGCAGCACATCTTCCTCTGCGTATCCACCTCGGCATGTGAACGATCAAAGCACACAACCTTTGCAAGCTTCTGAATGACACAAGCCTGAACCACAGAAATGGAAGTTTGAAGATGCCTACATTGACAGAATGCAGACAAAAAGCCCATGTTGATGGCAAGAAGTCAGAAGAATGGTCCACAGGAGCAAAAGGACCCATTTTACATTTACCTGTAGTTCACTTAAGCAACACCTCATCATGACCAACCTATGAAGCATGGAGATCCATTAAAAAAACAAAACCATAATGATTTAGGAGAGACTGTGTTTGTAACAGAAATAGTTTTGTTAAAAATTAAAGTACTCCAATATGAGGCCTGTACTTACATGCATGGCACTGTTTCACGAAGGGCACCAATCCAAATTATTACAAGTACTAAAGCCAATTAATTCTCCCTTGTGAGTTATGATAAATGATTATTTTAGGGTGAAGCTATCCATTTTCCAAAGGGTCTTTATCACAGCTATGTTGACAGGACTTTAAGTATGGTGGTATGCTTAGAACTGCCCTGAAGTAGCTGAAGTATGTGCCACAGCAGGTGCCACAGGCAGAACATAGATTTGCCCTGACATTAGAACGCGGGGCGTAGCGTGAGTGCAGGACTGTTTGATGGATTTAAAATGAGCATACGCTGTGAATGGCAGGGAAACGTGGAGCCTTCAGGGAGTCAAAGCTAACTGACTGAAAAAATCCTGCCTCGTCGTGGCAACAGTGGTTACACTTTGTGATCTTCAAGGTATCTGTCATAAACACGTCGCTGACCTCGCCTGGCTGATTTGCTCGCAGTAGGAGATGAAGCGCTCCTCCTCATTAGCCACAGCTACACTCCCCTGCTGACACACGCACACCTCTGGCATCCACAAGCATGCAAGAGTGCTCCTCCACCTTTCACAGCAGTTTGGAAATGATCGATGTGGTTGTGAACTCTGCAGCAAAGTTTCTCCTACAGGAACTTTTTTTGCAGTTTCTTGTTCTTTTGGCCTTTGCAAATCAACATCTACGAAGATGTTGATTCTTCTTCCTTTCCCAGTACCTGAGCAATGGTACAACAGCATCTAGTTTCCATTTTCTGACTCTTCTTGACCCATCTGCAAAATCAATTTATTGCTTTGTATATGTATTAAGGTCACAGATCACTTGTAAAAAGGCAGAGAAATACCTAACGAGTCAGGTTGTAGACCTGAGGCATCCAAAACTGTAGCTAACATTAAAGATCTGTGAAAAATAATGGAATCATCCCAAACGCCACCAGGAAAGCAGTCTAGGCAGCATATACATTTCTATATTAACCCTAAAATAGAGTTTCACAGCTAGAAAACCTCGACCTCGTCTCCGATTTAAAAAATAGAGCTAGAATCTCAGATATTAGCAAAAAATACCACATTGTGGTGTTCCATCTCCTTAAAGGAGTTATGGTGTTTTATACCAGCTAAAAATATTACTCTTAGCAAGTGTGGCATCTCTCTTACAGAAGGAATTTTAACTTTGTTAAATGGTATTTTTTCCAATCTCCTTTTATAACACAAGTGATTAAGAACAGCAGTATTATCCTTTAACTCACAAGGCTCTCTTGACAAATACATTCCCCCTGTAACTTCATAGAACTAGTGGAATTATACCAGGAATAAATCTGTTCCAGTATCTTCACAGTTTCTCTATTTGGAAACCAGTCGTCTGCCTGACCTTCAGTGCAATGCTAAAAACAGAGTTTGTCTGTCATCGGGAGCCAGTGAGATTTCAGATAAAACAGAAGTCATGGCTCCTGCAATGAAATTCCAGGAGTGTCCGTCAAAGGCTTGCCAACAACAGCAGCTCACTTGGTCAATACTGCCATACTTTGATAAAACTAAGGGAAAGAAAAAGAGATTTGACATTTGCAATTGGACGTGACAGTGAGACTCCATCCAGAGTAGGTGAAACCAAAGAACTCATTAATTACATTCTACCTAAACTTTTAAAACTTGAATAGCTGTGGTTCTTTAGAGGCCAAATCATTTCTCACACTCCTGAGAATTTAATTTGTGTGTTTGGGTTTTTTTACCCCTACTGGGGAACGTTCCTTCTTGGTACCAACACCACAACATATTTAAAATAACATAATGACCCACACAAAATAAATCCTCTTTGTTCTAAACCACAATGTAAATATTGTGAGCAAGCACTGGAGTAGAAGCAGGACTATTTTTTCTCCAAGCTTCCAAGATGCTTGTTTAAATTACAATAGATGAAGCTGGTTCATTAGAATAGGAGGATAGGAGAGCTGCCAGGCAAGACTTCAAGCTTCTTCCTTACGTTGCTTTGACAGGCCATAGTGCTCTCTTTCAGACCTGGCCCTTCATTTCCAGTGACACGACTCAATCCAAACTGAAAACTCAATATACTGTCCCCATCCTATGATATTGCTAAACACTTTGACTGTGAATGATGGGGACAGCAACAATTACCAGTGATTTCCACACACATTGTATGTGTCCACTAGTACATTCACAGCTTAACAACCTCACTACCTTGAAATAGATCCTGACATTTCCACTACTCCTGCCTGTAGCTACTTTGTACTTGGGTTTCTACTTAAGAGGATATGAACAGCTCTGTTTATGGTGAGACTAAGGATAAGAGCAGGTTGGAGTGATGCTAGCAAAAAGGATACCACATCATGGTGTTTCCTATTACAAAATGGACAACGTGTATTTTAATCAAAAATAAAGACCTGTCCTAGTCTCTCAGTCTTTGCAATGAAAATTAGCCATAAAAATAAAAAGATGGAGGTGTCAGAGGTAAGAACAGAAAGGAGAAAGGCAATAGCTCAAGACAACACCAGGCATTACAGGAAGTAAAAGCCATATTTCAAAACTAAGCAGAGGGTAAAAGTCATGCTATCAATTTTTGTTTATCTAAACACTCAGAGTGGTAAGAGAAAAAGAAATGTACCCATATAAGCAAACAGCATCAGACTCCGATCCAGCTTTGAGCTCCTTCCCCAGGGGAATAATCACCATCTCACACTGTACTTATAAAACATAATACTGTACAGAGAGGACCCTGCCTCCTTTCCAGGTTGGTTTTAGGACACATGAACTCCAGGGAATCATGGGTGGAATGTACAAAAGATCTTTTGCAGCTGCTTGTACTGCACCTGTTCAAAGGATAAATAAAGCAGCTAAGTTCTAGTTTTGGTTTCATTCGCTGCCAGTCCCTTGATGTGCAAAGAAACGATACACCACCTCCTCATCTTGTCAATCAAACTGCAAATATGTCTTCAATACGGTGGAAATGATGATCACTTTTTTGACCAGAATGTTCCCAGAAGCTGGGATCACCTCTGTAACAAGGCAAACACACTGGGAAAAACCAAACCCACTTCATATGCTTCCAGACAGCAATCCTGTTCATGTGAATTATCAGTCCAAGATCAGTCTAGAATGTTTTCTAGAAATTCTATCAAGCAAATGATGTCAGTCTCGGAAAATACAACATGGGCTTAGAAATGATACACATCTTGTGTTTTGCCATGAAGAACTTGCAGATCGTGGTGGTGAGCATTTCTGCTTGTATTTATTTTTTTTTTAAAGATGAATGTGTCCTACTATCTATGCTCAGCATATTTTCTTCAGAGAAGTTGAAGATTACAGTCTAAAATGACATTTTGCCAGGTAAGGAAGCAAAGCTCTGCAGAAACTTAAGCACAGAAATGTAGGAAAGGGAATTACTGATGAGCAGGACAAAACTGTTAGTTTGTGCGCCACAGGACATGTGGCTGTAAAGGAAGGAAAGTCTCCACTGAGAGCTCCTGGAAGAGACAGACTATTCCCCACGCATGCAGTCTACACTGCTTCGCACCTCCACTCGCAGCACGCTTAATCTGAACATCACTGAGAGCTGGGCGTACAGAAAGAATGGCAGAGATCCCAGTGAGAGAGAATGTGTAGGGTAGAGTGAGGAGAGGCAGGCAGGGCTGGGAGCCCACATCAGCATCCCAGGCACAGGGACAGAGGAGAGGGCAGAGCACCACCCCATATTGACCAAGGATGAGTGTAGGAAAGGTCTCCCACGTGACTGCAGACCAGAGCAACATGAGTACTTGTCCATGCAGCCACCTGCTCCAGCTAAGGCAGACAGTTCAAGTGTAGGATAGTTTCTCCCACAAAGGAGAGGGTAGTTTTGCTATGCCTCAGGAATGAAACAGCCAAACAATTCTGGCACCCTGTTCACTCTTTTCATCGGGGGCTCACCTCCACCAGCCTGCTACCCACAGCTCCCTGTGCTCCTCCAGAACTGCTGACAACTAGAGGCCAACACCGCATGTATTGTAACTGTAGGAACTTCACACTGGAGAGCAGCAGGAGAGAGCAGTAGGCAATTAACCAAGGAAAGACTGCTCTTCAAATAGGTTTTGTTTGTTGTGGTTCAGACAAACGGTAACACTTACAGATCACTTCTTGTCATCCAGAGAGCAAAGCAGACACAAAACAGAGATCCTCATCTGCCCCGCCCCATACAGCTGACAAAAGGGTTTAATCTTGAATAATTCAATAGATACTTTAAGGAAACCAGTGAGATAATCTCCTAGACAGGAAAGCTATTTTGACAGTAGGTCAGAAAGGTACCTGTATTCTGCAACTCATGTCAAAAACCTAGCAGAAAGACCATCCACTTATTTCCCAGAGCAGTTAATCTTAGCCAGCACTGAAAGAGAAAGAGAACATTTAGTTTCAGCTGCCTATTTCTTTTTCAAACACCTGCCTTAGTACCAACTGCCCTGAACCAGCTATGACTAGGTAAGGAGAGAATGCTGACATTCTCAAATAGAGCATGGCAGTCCCAGTGACCCCCAGGATCAAGAAAAGGCAGCCCAAATTCACCCTAATACTAGAGCATTCCAAGCTGGCACTATGTACCAGAATCTGGGGTTACACAAAGTATTTTTGGAGTTTTGGATACCATGACCCATTCCAGAAGCTTGAGGTAAATGTAGCACTCATTCCAATTCAAAATAGCTTCCTAAGTGACAGGATGCTTTAAATATAGCATGAGAGTCCCACAGAGGCTTCTGAGGAGTGCGTGTGGTACCCTGACCAGGTATAGTAAGAACTACAATGCCACAGACTAATTGTCACTAATGCTGGCTTTAAACTGAACAGCCATAAATTGTTGACGTGTGTGCCGCTAAGTCTGTTACTTCCAATGAGAGTAAGGGTTTACGGCTGTATTAACAAGTATGGCTACCCAAGAGCAGCAAGAGAGCCCAAATAGCCCAGCAGCTGGAATGTGGACTCTGAGCAAGGGAAAGGAGGGGATATGATGCGAGCATATGAAGAGCTGTGTTCCTGCTAATCCCCAGCTGCCATTGCCACAAACCAAGTGCATTTGGAAGGAGTTTGGAGGAAGGTTAAAACCTATTTATGCCCAGTGTTCAGGCACTGAACACCTGTGGCATAGATGATCACAATAGCAGCTACACACGTGGGAGGTACAGAAAGTAACTCTAGCCTAGCCAGGGGATTTGCACTCCTCTAAGACATTTAACCCGTCACCTCTTTCTCAAAGAAGAGCGGAATCCCATTGACTTTCAGAAAAAAGGGCTGCTAGCCACTACTAACAAAAAGCAGAGTCACCTCGTACAAAGTACATCAAGGTGTCATCTGGAGCCATCTGTAAGCTGAAAATGAATTATTTTCAGGGTACCTAATTCTAGAAAGAGTGCTTACACTCAAAGTCAGTGGGAGAAAAAAAAAGTCCTTTCTTCCCCTTGTAAATAAGAGCTGGGTGCTCTCGATCCTGAAAATCTCTCAGAACAACACAGAACAGCTTCACATTTTGGGGAGAAAATATTGTACTCTCCATGAATCAGAAAACGGAGGTTTAGAACTAGTAGTAAGGTAGCACCAATAAATACTGACTGCATTTATAACTGAGCTGGTAAGTGCAAAGATGCCGTTCAGCCCAATGACTTCACACACCCAGCTCTTTTCACAGATAATGCTGCACAATCACCATGATTCAGATACAATCACACCCCAGAGAGAAAAGCTGCCTTTAGCAGGTGAAATGAAGGGCTTCAAACCCACAAGTTATGCATTATGTGTCAGAATATTCAGAGCAGCGAGTTTGATGATGTAACACCAGTTAACCCCATTACCTCAGCTCTTACAGGCCATTATTAATATTAACGTGGCCTACATTCTAACAGGGCTAAATGTGTCTTCTGAAATTCAAAACATGGATAGAATTGAGAAACAGAACCTTAAATCGAGCTGTGCACAATGTCCACACAGATATTGTGCATCATGTCCCTTACACACCTTCAGCAGTAAGCTTAGTAGCTAGTGATGACTTGGATCACACAAACAGGTAAGAGGGGCTGCCTTTCAAGCATAGACTTGATTTAAAGGAGAAATCATTTGACTAAGAGCTGTAGTACCTCCATATCCTTCCTGAATCTTATCTGCTCGAGTACAGTATTCAAGTCATATTGTATGATGACACTAAGATTTAAATAAAAACTATAATAAAAGGCCTCTTCCCCCAAAGATCCTGCTCCCTCCCTCCTTGTCCAACATACACATGCCACTCGTGACTGATGAGAGATGCAATCAAAACACACAAATGCCCTCTACATTGAACGGTCATTTATAGTGTAGATGCTGACTGCTGGAACATCTCAAACCAAAAATAGCAAATCAGGAGGTGTAGGAGTTACTTGTAGGGTTCAGGCTCACAGAAATACAATCATTTCTGATAACTATGGCTGTAAACAGACCAGAATTGGCTTGCAAATTACTTTGAAAGCACAGACACTAAAGTAACAGGCATTCTCTCCCAACACTGACACTTTCATAAATACATAACAAATGACTGCACATAATAAAATTCAGAGTGCTGTAACTTCCCAGGGGGTGACTCTGTTGCTCAAGACACAATCTACAAATTAAGCAGATTATCCCAGAGAAATGCTGATGTTTTATGAAAAACAGATACAAAAGTTTTGGAGTGTTCTTAAAAGCCGGCCTGGAAGTATTTATTTTTGCTCTCACAAGGAACTCTTTTTGAGTTAAACTGTAGAAGATGAAGATGTGAAAACACTCACGCATAAGGAATTACTACCGTTTACCTAGACACAAGTCAGTCATTATGAAAGAAAGGGAAGTGGGACTCCCTGCACCCATTGCTGGCCTGTCAGAAGGCTCTAACACCCCGTATGCAATAGGCCCACAGGACGCAAGTACTCTCACATAGCTCCTCTAAAGGAAACAAACACACAGCGAGAGGCTGACGTAGGTATGCTGGGGAGTGGAGGAGGAGGATGTCATCAGGAAGAGATGCTGATAAAAGGAAAGAGCCCAACGAAGGTTAGAGAAGCTCCTCCAGAGACCTGGACTGCAAAACACTAGAATCGGGGGGGGGGGGGGGGGTGCCCGCAACCAAC
>NW_010394595.1:97250-97998 GCF_000710305.1 Buceros rhinoceros silvestris
GGGGGGGGGGGTTTCCCCCCAAAAAGCTGTGTCAGGCTTCTCGTATCAAAATAAGGATACAGATCAGCCCATTTTTTCCCCTTTGTTAGTGTTTGCCACTTCCCCTCACTGCACTTACATCACCAGATTTCAACTTCTTCCTCACTCCATAGAACAAAGCCAAAATAGTTCTCCAGCACCTTTCGCTGTGTTTAAACACTGTCTCCTTCAGCTTCAGGCTCTGTCTTTTGACCTGGAACCCAGGCAACTTTAAAAAACCCTCTCTTAGGAAGAACAAAACAGTGTGGATAACCACAGAGTGCATATCCCAGTCGTGGGTTACCACACTGTTCGGGATGACATTTCAGCTCTCTCAGATCGTGGTAACTCTCGCATACCTTTCAACTCCTCACATCACCTGCAAGCCAGTGTGTCTCACCAGAACAGCTCACTGGTCAGCATTGCCCACTCAGAAATCTGTGAGGAGGCTCTGCTATTGCATCCATCCACGTACAATCGTACCATCTTAGGTAACACAACAGCACAGCACTTAGATAATTGGAATACCTAAAAGCCTTCTTACAGAGGATTAGGTCTATAAAATTAATGAATTCTGTTTGCTTCCAGACAGTTTAGGCAAGGAGTAAGAGAAAATAACCTGCTTCACTGCCTATGTCAGTTTGGAAAGACCAGATTTATGCATACGATCACGCCACTGGTGACAGCTCCCAGTGTTGCCAACAACCTGCAAGTCTCATTTGTTTCAGCA
>NW_010394595.1:98099-106688 GCF_000710305.1 Buceros rhinoceros silvestris
ACAGATGCTCAGCTTTATCAAGCGTCTGCCAATACTGGTTTCCTCTGTCTGCTACCTGCCCATGACATCTCATGACAGAATCTGTGCTAGAGGGTTGGATGGTCTGCAGGGTGGAGACTGGAAAAATATTTTCTAAATCTTCCCAGATTACTTTCTAATGCCATTGTTAAGGGGGTGTGAAAGCTGCAGAGTGACCTTAACTCTTCCACTTGTTTTAGACTCCTCTTTTCCTGTCCCCACCCCCCTACATTAGTCAGGCACTTATTTTTAGATAAAGAACAGATAAGCAGAACAATCCATTTTAGGGGAACACATCTTCACCTGTCACCCAGCTGACTGACTGTGACTCCTGTGCCTTATGCTGCTGACTATCCTGCAGTGAGCTGATCACCTGGGCCTACCTGAAGGTAAGAAAACACAGCAGGTCTCGAAGAGCATTTTAAAGGGTGGTTTAGAACTGGGCTGTTGTGTTCTGAGTAATTCCTTTCCTTGCTGACTGTTTTAAGAGCATTTTTCTGAACAGAAGTATCAGCAATGCCACAACCTTGTGCTTTTGTCAGTAGGCTTCAAAGGCCTTCAGGTTTTCTCCCCTGCTTCTCAGGTGATGTGGAAGCTGAGTGGGAATTCTATGGTCAGTGCGGGTCAACAGACAGCTAAGCCACAGCTCTTGTTCTAACTCCAGGTTGTCCACTTTCTGTCTAGGTGCGAGCTAGCTTCTTACTGGTACAATACCAGCTCTCCGCTTCAGGAAGGTCCTTGGAAACACGCAGGCATAAGACTAAAGATGGTAAGAATGATCACAGTGTGGCAGACTATGCTGTCACCTTTCTCAGGAGCTCAGAAGACTCTCTCAGCACAACAGAAGAGCACAAAGACTGCATAATAAAAGATTCATCTTTTTGCTCTCTGTGGCCCACCCACAGTCTTATTTTTGGGGGCAGTTAGAACACAACGTGCACATCACCCTATCTGCCTGCACAGAGGGATACTACGCACACAAAGGTAAAAAAGCCATGGAACATCTTAAAAGCAATTAAAGGCCCTTTAAGTTGAAATGTTTGTGGTTTAGGACTCATCTTGTATATAGAAAGTCTCACTCCATCTCAGGGCAGCTGTGGATCAAAAGCAGTCCATAGATAAATGTACAGCATCCAATGGCAACAGTGAGAGCTGTGTACCCTTCCCAAGAAGGGGACTGTCCTCACAGTTATCTTCCCTTCCTCACTCCACCCCAAAAATGTCCTGAGAATGTAAGTACAGCTTTCCTTTTCCCCTGTGGTAAGCTCAACTCACTTATGACTGCAAACTGCTGATTAAGGAAAATATCTGATCTGTTTGGAGATGCTAAAGAAAAAACAGACTTAAGAATATCAAAAGCCATGTATTACACTGTTCCAATTAAAAAAAATACCACAAGCAGCAGACATTGCTTCTCCAGCTCCCCCTGAAAGGGGACTGTCCTCACAGTTATCTTCCCTTCCTCACTCCACCCCAAAAATGTCCTGAGAATGTAAGTACAGCTTTCCTTTTCCCCTGTGGTAAGCTCAACTCACTTATGACTGCAAACTGCTGATCTGTTTGGAGATGCTAAAGAAAAAACAGACTTAAGAATATCAAAAGCCATGTATTACACTGTTCCAATTAAAAAAAATACCACAAGCAGCAGACATTGCTTCTCCAGCTCCCCCTGAAAGACGTTACGTTCATTTATACATGCTTGCTTTTCCCACCCACTAAGGCAAGTGACAAAATCCAATCCCATCCCAAAGCAATGCTCCCAGCTAAAAACTGTGCCTCACTGGGAAAGATTTCAAAACATTTAACAGCTTCTCCTGTTGGCAATGCAGCCAGCTGTGGGAAGAGGCAATTTCTCTGCACTTCTGGGAATCTCACCATTGCAGCTGCATCCCCGCTCATCACATGCTCTCCAAAGCCCTGTGAGAATCCTACAGCCCTCAGGCACAGTGCGTGAACTTTGAGAGATTATCATCTTGAGATAATGGGTTCCTTGGGAAACCACTGGTTTCTCATTTCTGGTTGTCTCATATAAAGTGCAGGTGCCACAGCCCTTGACTGACAGACAACCTCTAGGTATGGCTGAATTACTTTAAAAAAGTAACACCATACAGTGCAGGCTGGAAAGGGTTATAAAACTGTCTACAGAAGTATGCTGGCACCTCTCGTACTTACCTTGGGTGGGATATACCAAAACTATTTAACACAGTGAAATTAGTAAAAATTTATGAAGCAAGTTTGATTTTGTTGCTTTTTTGTTTAATAACGTTGATAGAACAGCCTTCTTTGCAATTACCACACCGCTTCTGCAAAAGGGGTCATGCAAAAGTTCCTCTCAGCATCATAGGATTTAGTGTTACTGGTATTGTGGCTCTGACTTCAGAGGAAGAAATACTGTGCATGAGAACAAGGGAAATCAAATAATACAGAGCTTTACAGGATGAATATGAAACAGCGTAATTAAGATTTCAGACACTCGCTGGTGACTTAGAATGATGACTGTTGCAGGGGTATCAATTCAGTACCCACAACTTCATAGACTATTTATTCATTGTGGAAAACCACAGTTTCAAAAGGAGTGTAGGTGGCTTTTCTGCAGTGGAGCAGACCTTTTGTTTGCATTCTATTTGTTTGTCTGATTAAATCTTTCTGATATGCCTTTTAAACACTGTTATGTAAGTAACCTCTTGTCATTGCACTGCAAAACAAGCCTTCTGCAGGTGATTAGTGGAGGAACCAAGTCATCTCTAAAAAGATCTGGACATTCTAGAACAGATTTGAGACTGTCATAAAGAAGAAAAGGGGGGAAAAGAGGGAGCTGTAAGAGGTAGTAGAAAGCAGAGTTCCCAAGTCCAAAGTAACACAGAGCTACTCATCTGATAAGGGAAAGGTAGGTAAGGGGAACACGAATTTCCTGAAAACCATCCAGTGTTAAAAACTTTTAAAGAAATTGAGCTAATTCAGGTAGTCCACTCCACTGCAACACCTTAAAATATGGCTTTTAGGGAAATAAAAAAAAAAAGACACCTAGGAAAGAAATGGACTGACCTGTAATCGACAGATAGACCAGGTAATTAATTATTAAATTGCACGCTCTTTGTCAGCTGCAAATGGAAGCCTTCTGCATAATTTAAGACCATATTTTAAGCACTATTGAGTCTGCTGCTTGACATGTCTAATTTTCATCGAATTAGTGCTCCCCCCCAAAAGAGGGGACACATATCCCTATCCTTGTCCAGTTTTAACACAGACTTCACGTATTTACAAGCAGTTAGATGTTTCTTTTCTAGAATTATAATTTTATATTCCCATTCATAGTTGTTCTATTCCCCAAATAGGCAGCACCAGTGAGGCCCCCATCAGCAGAAAAAGAGACAACACTGTACAAAACAAAACTGGAAGTTTATTTAAAAGTGACAGTAACACCATTCTTAAAAGTATACTAACCAGAACTATCTTCCTGAGGCATCACCAGTGCAGAGCTGTACCCTGAACTGGTATATATAAAGTCCACATTATATTCTCTTTAGTCAGACCTAGCTGCAAAGATCTTCTATGTCACTAGGCCAGGTCACAATATACATATGACCAGTACACTACTATTTTCCAGCCTAATCAAGCCAAATTAAGGGTTTTTTTCTCACTTACTCTGGAGATGGTCAAGGGCATGTTGAAGTCCTTGCCCCCCTGCAGTCGGAACCCCCACGGTCCAGGTCCATTCAGAGTCACGCTGTAAGCCATTGGGTACCTCTTGCACAAGGCACTGCAGAACAGAAAGACAGGGTAGACAGAGAGAGCGTGAAGAAAAGAATGAGAAAAGGGAAGGGGTTTATATCACAAAAGCAATTCTCTATCTGCCTTGCCTGTTCAGTCGTGCTCTGGTATCACCTAAGAATAGATGGAAGCTCTAATGCAGATGCTGATATCCCAGCTGAGCAGGGCCCATAAAAGGTTTGTAACCAGACACCTACTATGCAAAGACTTCATGACTCAGAAGTCTAATATAGCCCCCAGGGAAGGGGACAGATCTTTCTAGGCTTTTCAAGCCCCTCTTCATGGCTCAGTTAGTTACTTTACGGACAAAATACATTTTGTAATAAAACAAGCAAACGAAATCCCATGCTAAAATCTCAAAACCCACATTTCTTTACTAACCTGTTATCAACCTTATAGCCATTTGTAACTTCTGCTTCGGAACACATTTTTATTGCACCACGATATACAAAGCACATACTGAAAAAAGCATATACTACATGCACTTAGTATCACCAGAAAAAAAAAAAATCTTGATTTGGCTCTTGGTTCCATAGCCCTTGCTTCTCAAGGGAAAATTGAAACTTATTCTCTTTGAAAGAGGTATTATGGGTTATTTCTAATCAGCATTTAATTTCAGCAGCAAAAGCATAGTTTCACTACGTACCTCTCGCTATTTTGATACAAGTCTTCTAAAGGCATGATACTTAAGCAGAAGGCTAAGTATACACATAGCTAGATAACAGCCCCATTAGACCATTCCTTGATTTTTCAGAGTTTATATTCCAGCTGTTAGGTGTCCCATAACTCTAAGCCTTGGTCAGTAATGCTGGATAGCACTTCTGCCTCAGACTGAGAATAGCTAAAATACAGAGAACAAGAGGGAAGGGGAGAATCTGTTGGCAGAACTACAGACACAAACAAAAAGCTTCTGCTCTGAAAGTAAACCTATAAACATTAAATAACGCTCTCCACCCCCTTCAAGCTATTAGTATATGCAGGACATCCAGAACCACTCTCCTGTATCTCTGCAACACCCCTGCCTTCATCTTCCAGTTAGGGTGAGAAAAACCACATGGGTTCTACTCCAATAATCAAAGACAACCAAAACCACATAATGCCCTGGAGTGAGGTAGCTCAGTTTGATACCAGGTCACTCCGCCCGTACATCTACCTTAACACGTGATAGAAAAACCCATGGTGAAATGGCAGACAGCAAACATTGCCACGGCCTCAGTCTTTACCTGAGGAGTTGGTCAAAAATTTTTCAAAACCATGAGGCAATCTAACTGTTTGTTTAGTGTTCAGTGGCAGAAAAGCCATTTGTATATATGATACATTAATTATTAATTACTAAGCTCTGCATAGACACTAGACTAAACCACACAACCATATTTTTTGAATCAGAGGATCAACTGAAAACACAATTCACATGAGTTTGAATGGAAGTTACACTAAGCCAGTAGAACTAGCCCAATCCAAAGCCAAAGCAAATAGCAAGACAGCCTAAAAATGAGTTTCTGATGTCTCAGTTCTAAGGCCCATTTACATTAACAGCATTTGTAACCTTTCCAATAAGTCCAGAACCAGTAAGAAGACAGGTTGTTTTTATGGACTGTGAATTCTGTGCACATTACTTTCCTATACCTACATCTTCAGTCATTTGTGTAAAATAAATAAAAGGTGGGGAAGCGAACCCCAGGACAGAGTTGAACTGCACAGCCAGCTGAGCAGTGCCGAGCATCAAGAAACAGAGATGCTGTTTAACCAAACACTATGTGCTTCTATCCTACTTTCACATGTGCAACATGCCATTTGCTTATCAGTTTAGGACATCTGAAAGGACATGTGAGATCTCTCAGGCTGGGTGCTGTGCTAGGAAACTGGAGTGGTAATCTTGTTAGGGGCACTGCCATTTGAATGACATCTTAAACTGAGGCCACTGGTTCCTACTTCTTTGGTTTCTGTGACTGCATGAACTTTCAGCGCAGTGTGGCACTTTTTAAAAGAGAGTAGAGGGTATGCCAGCATCCTGGCCAATACTCCCCTTCAACACAACAGCACCACAGCTCTTTCATGTGCCTGCACCATCACTATGAGGTGCATTCTGGAGTAAAGATACTCCAGTTTTATTTCTCCAGGCCCTTCTGTGTTTGTTTCCCCTCTGCCTGGAGAAAGCTTTGTGACTAATAATTAAGTGCCAATAGTAAAGAAGCTCATGCTGGAGCTGCAGCTTCATTTGATGAGGACATTCTTAACACAGGTCTCACCTGTCCTCTATGGACTTTTGACACAAACAGCATCTAAGTAAGAGCTCTGCTGATCCACTCAGATGGCCACTTCAGCCTTGCTCTGTTTTCACAAGTGAGACACACAGGTGTTCTCACCATGTCCAACATCCTCAGCAAACCCAGGAGCCATCAAACCCAAGTGCCATCATGGTTTCGAGCACAAACCTCAGCAAAATCCGCTGGGAAAGCGGAGGATGAACTAACCCATGTGTTCACAATAGACAATCCCCTTGTTTTCAGAAGCTTGTGACGTTGAGATTTGGTCTTAGTGGTTTTACGCAACTGCCTGATAGAGTGTTTCAAAGAACTGGGTTTTGTTTGCTCAGGTATTTTGTTTCTCTTGGTGTGCCTTCTCTACATTCCCCAGCCATGTCAAAATGACTTGCTCATAGCTCCCTCCCTTCAGGCAGAAGCTATGTTAAGTCAGATGAGGCCACTGGTGTAAGGAGTGACATTTAAATAAAAAAAAAGTATTCCAGGAGCAGGGTGACATTTTCTCTACAGATATCAACACAGAGACTTGTCTAGAGCTCACCAGGTCCCCCCCAAGCTGTCCCAGCTGACAGATGGGAACAGTTGTGAGGGAGCTGGATGGGTCCCAGGCTTTGCGTGCTTTTGCAGCAGAGGAGTGCTGCCACCCCCAGCAGATCCCTCAGAGCCCAAAGAGAGCTGTCCCTCCACGGCTACGTCAGAGATGTCACACCAGTGGAAACAATTCACATACGCGAAGAGACTATGCTGTGTTACAGTGAACTGCCTTCAGGAAAGCTACAACTGCATGCTTGGGAGTGCAGAGCCATTAAGTGAATGAAATAAAAAACACTAGTGTCCATGCTAAATTAAGGTGGAAGGAAACAAGCAATGGAAATTCCAATTGTTCAAGTTGCTACTACTTCATTAAGCTGGCCACATTACTCATCAGTTATATTTTAGCTGCAGTGGTAGATGTGCTCACAGAAAAGCCTTGAATTACTGTCAGTGCAGCAACAAGGCTATATCATTAAGAATTCTAAAAGCAGTCTGCTGAGAGTTTTAACTTCTGATCTGCTATAGATGATGTATCTTTAGCATATAAAAAGACACATACGAGGCCATGGTTTCAACAACCCCTTATGTTTCTCTTTAGGCAAGGGAAACACTTGCCCTGCAGAGGAACTATCATGTCTTCTTTGATAAAAAAGATCTTCAACAAGCTCAAAAAAAAAAAGTCAGACAAAAATCTGGGCTGCCCTTGTTTCAGTGTCCCTCACCTAAGGGAGCAGCAGCACAAGGCGGCAGCATTCAGCTTTATGACAAACATGGCCGTTCTGTCCCACGGATTCCTGTGCTGTCCCCATCCACCCTCTGTCAGAACAGTGGACAAGTTAAGAGAATGGATCAGGAGCATGTGAAGACATGACTCACCTAGACGTGTGCCTGAAGAAAACCTGAGCTTTGAACTAGACGTCTAATACAGGCAATCCCAGAGCTTTCCAAAACTTTGAATGAACCCAGTGTTAACTATATTCCTTGTGGAACAGTGGGGAAACACCAACTGTCTTTGGGGACCGAACTTCATTGCAATGCACAGGACAAGACAGCACACATTTCCTAGATATTGGCTGATCAGCACGATGAGTTGGAAACTCACACATTAGAGATGTAAAAGTTTTTTAGCTCTGAATTCCCACCCTGCCAATGTAAAATTGGATATAAAAGTAATTACCAAGAGCAAAGATTTTTCCCACAAGTTCAGCACAAGTTCAATATTGCTTCCAAAGCCAGACTACTCTACAATGCAAAAGAGCTCATCGCCATCTCCTTTTCTTCACTGCTGAGCCCTGCCCTGAGCCAAGCTAACCCTACCTGTACTTCCATGGACAGCTTCGCTTCACCCATTTAATTAAAATCCTTCCGTTCTCACAGAACTCTGTATTTCCGAGTTCCTCTTAGCCCCTTTATCAAGTGTACTATGAAACTAGATTTTCTATCGCACTTGGCTTCACCAAATTCTGCTTTGTCAATACCTTTATGTTAATGTGGTTTGTATTGCTGGGGAGATACCTGGGAGCAAAGAATGATGGAGTATCACCTCCCTCCTCTGTAACACAATGCCTGCAGAAACGCAGCTCAAACTGTCTTCTACTGCCAGTATCTCCTTTCTGATTAATCAGACTGGCTTTTCACCCTCACCTCCAGAGCCTTCACCATGACTACTTCCACCAGTACAGACAAAGGACAGTTCACACTTTTTTTTTCCTGCTAGGCAGCCTTTTTTTTTTCCCTGCCAGAACCTCTTTTCACTACCACAAAAGACAGAGCACACACCATAGTGCAAACATTTTTGGTAACTGTGTTAAACTGCAAACCTGTTCAGACTGTTCACAAAGACTTTTTTGCCTCTGTATTACAAAAAGGCTGAAGTGTATGTTACTAAGTTCTCACCTTACACAGTCATTGTGTTTAAGAGCACCCACCACAGCCATGTAATACTTAACACTCCTACGGCACCCACCTTGCCAGGCTATCAGGTTTCTTTTTTTTTTTTTTT
>NW_010394595.1:106811-107278 GCF_000710305.1 Buceros rhinoceros silvestris
CCCCTTCCCAGTCTATCAGTTTTTTTTTTTTTTTTTTTTGAGGTAAAGAATACCTAAACACCTGTTGCTGTTACCACATCCTTTTTATGTACATAGCCATTGTGCTTAAGTTACCAGCCCCAGGTGACAAAGTGAGTCAGGAGCAGCAAGTGGACTAAGAAGCAGGGCTCAGTTTCTAAGCGAGGTACTAGAATCAGAAAGAGAAGGCTGCCAAACACACTGCCATTCTGGCTTTATTGTTCTTCCCCAGCTCTGGTCTGAAACTGGTGAGGTGTATAGCAACCCTGTGACTACTGTAATTTGTGTGCTGCTGCAGGGGATCCTAAGTGGCTGGTTTGGCTTACAGGAGAAAAAACAGCGAAAGGAGGAAGCCCATAGAACCCCAAACACGCAGAGAACCGGCTAGAGGGGCTCTGTGCGGATCACCGGCAGTGCCACACGCACGGACCAGAGAGCCGCAGGCCTCG
>NW_010394596.1:0-5056 GCF_000710305.1 Buceros rhinoceros silvestris
TCCCCTTAATTTATCTGGCTCAATCGCTCCCATTCCCACGCGGTCCCTCTCCAAGTAGCTCCTGGAGCGCCTGGATCTGTCGCTCCAGTTGCCACGCGGTTACTCTCCGAGCAGCTCCTCTCGAGAAATGAATGTTATGTATTCTTACAGAAAAATGACAAGAAGAAATTGAATAACACTGAATAAGAACTAATTCAGATTTTTTTTTTAAAATTCAAGTTTTTAAGACATTTCATATAGGAAATGTTTATGTTTTACAGCATTTTTTAATGAGAACAGTAAAAGAGGAAGGGAGCAGCAAGACAAACACCTCACAAAAATCTATTTTTCCCCCACACTGTCAGTATTCAGTTTTATCTATTATCCAATTCAGTATTACCAAAGCGTAATTAATACAAGCTTAGTTACCTTGTTCATAAAAATGTTTAACTATGAATGTATACTAACCTCAAGTGTCACACACAGAAACAACATAAGAATTAATATCATAACCAATCGTTTCATGGGAAGAAAAGTTGGGTCTTCTATCACTAACAATGTAAGTACTCAGCTATTCATTCACAATGCAGACTTCCAGTACAAAAAGGATTCTGAATAAAATCAAAATGACATCATGTAATGTCTTATATATGTCTATCTAACAAGACTGTTTTTTGGAACCAAATTTCAGGGCCTGAAGTTAAACTTCTGTATTCATATGCTAGTAACGAAATTGCTATCCGTAGAAATGGCATTAATTTGTTCCCAGTCTTGAGCAACTCAGAAACTGATCTTCAGACTTGCAAGGTGGTATTTCTCTAAATACAGCTTAGAAGTATTAATTAGAATTTAGAATATATTCTACATTTAGAATATATTCTATATTTAGCAACATCATCCTGAAGAAATATTAGGTGAGAAAAACAAGCCCTAAGCTTCATTGTTTATACTAAGATAGGCATTAGCTTTACAAAAATGTCTAGATAGCTAGTTCAGACACTTATATTGTAGACAAACAGGGCAAGGTTCAACTGCCAAAGCACTGTTAACTAACGCCATGTCAGCGGTCCAAGGAAAGTCAAGGCATCTGCAAGAGGCTGGCAGGAACTATGGAATTGCATTGTCCTTCTAAAGCACCAGCTTAGGACATCCAAAAGCACTTCAAATGTCAATAGACAGCTATGTATGGTCAGCTGGATCAAGGTCCTAAAAACACGAAGGATGAATCCCAACCCACACTCTTACAAACTGTAACCATTGTTTCCAAATGATCTTTGTGAAAATGATATTTAAATTATTTCTACTGTCATGGTAAAAAATTATAGGGTTTTTTTTCCTGAAGTGTACAGGATAACAGGAGGTCAGCAAAAGGGGAGTGCAAGGAGCTCCTATTCATGGATGTGGTGACTGCTTTACATTTTTAAGGAACACTTAGAGTTGAGTCTAGAAAGAGTAAAATAAAAATGAATATTGTCTTCTTTTACTTTATTGTAAGAGCAAACTATGGTGTTCTTTTACTGTCATCTTCTACTAAGAATTCAGGAAAAAAACATAAAATGTTAACTGTTTAACTGAAACTATTAAAAAAAAATCATACACTGGGAACTTTGCCTTTTACCATGCTGTGTGGCATCAGCAGTCAATTAGCAGATGATTGTCTTCTATCATGTGATACACTGCATAGAGGAAAAAGCCCCTATGGATAGTAATAGACCATATCATCACAGTTCCACAAGTGTTGCATCAAAATTCCATCCCACTATCCATGTACTGTGAGGACAAATTGGTCAGGGGAACTTTTCTTATAGATAATTTTTCTCAGAATGTACTCAAAGAAAGGACACTATACATCTAGAATGCCACAATATTAACTATTGGGCAGATACCAAGTACGCCAACCAGAACACTTCCTACCACATCTCAGCAAGCAAAATATCAAAAGCCAAAAGTCAGCCCATATTTCAAAAATATAGTTAGAATTAGATTTCACCTCAGAAAGAAATCTTCACCATGGAACAGAAAGTTAATCTGTAGTTTTCCACTTTCATCACAGAAACATACTAGCATCTTTCTCATAACCTACAGTTATGTCTGTATTAGCTATTACATCAGTTATTTTCACAATTCTGTGTAGTGGCAATGGATCAACAGATCAAAGCAGCCAAACCTCATGACACTCCATTTAGAATATACGTGGATTTGAATTTCTAGCACTACATAGCATCTTATTTATTCTGTCAAACACTTCCACCACACATGGACCTCACAGCTTCCAGAAGGACCCTCTATGTTTGGTGCTCACCTGCAATGGAGCTTCAGATCAAAAAAGAGTCTGGTTATGCGCTCCAAAACTGGCCTGTGACTGAAGCCATGAACAGTAACTGGGAACAGCAATCTATTTCAAATTCACATCCAGTGCTCTGAACCAAAATGCAAATGTATACTCAGCCTATTTTATTACCACATTCCAATTATTTGTGAAGTCACTTAAATGTTCAGATTTACGATTTGCTATAAGAACAGAAGAAATGTATATTTAACTTTAGAGGTACGGACCAGCAATAATCTACGACTACATTATAGGCTATGCATCTAATGGTGTGTATAAGTACATATACCGGATTCTAAACCCTCTGAAGATATAATACAAGACACGAGCAACATACTTAAAGCACAAAGATTAATCATTATGACCTAGTAGAGCTTTAAACTAGAAGCTCAGGTCCTGGATATATTTGTACACTACAACTCCAAAGAAAGAAAAAGGGTGGAAAATGAATGTGCACACTTATACATAGGCAAAATATTTATAGATACACCTATACATATATAGACAGGAACTTCAAAGGCACCTTATTACAAGTAAATAACTTCCTTTTATTCCTCAACTTCTGCTCAGTGTGGAAGATTTCATGAAACGTTTCAAACTACTTGAAGGTAAGCCAAAACTCGCATCTGTTTTGGACACGGCAGCATCAGGACAATGCAAGAATGAGAATGTAGCTCCTGATGGTCTGGTGGTGTCTGAGTTGAAAGTGCTTTTTAGTGTGGTATCAGGACAGACCTTAGTTTGATCAGTTATAGCAGACTCAGTTTGCCACACAATTAGAAAACTACTACAGAAACACGTGTCCAGTCTGGCACTTCTTATGGTTTTGGATCTGTCTTTAGAAAAAAATGTTGGAATGGCTTTGTCTGTACATGTTACATGTCCTCTTAACATCAAATGCATTATATGGAGGCACAAAGCTCAGAAGGTGCCAAGTGCTGGGTCCTGCACTTGGTTCACAATGACCCCCTGCAACACTACAGGCTTGGGGAAGAGTGGCTGGAAAGATGCACTATGGAAAAGGACCTGGGGGTGTTGGTCAACAGCCGGCTGAAGATGAGCCAGCAGCTTGCCCGGGTGACCAAGAAGGCAACAGCATCCTGGCTTGTATCAGCAATAGTGCGGGCAGCAGTAATAGGGAAGCGATTGTCCCCCTGTACTCAGAAGTGGTAAGGCTGGACCTTGAATACAGTATCCAGTTTTGGGCCCCTATCTATGAGGACCTTGAGGTGTTGGAGCATGTCCAGAGCAGGGCAACAAAGCTGGTGAATGTTCTAGAGAACATGTCCTGTGAGAAGCAGCTGAGGGAAGTGGAGTTTTTTGGCTTAGAGAAAAGGAGGCTGAGGGGAGAAGATATCACTCTCTGCAACTACCTGAAAGGAGATTGTACTGAGGAGGTCGGTCTGTTTTCCCAAGCAACAAATGACAGGATGAGAGGAAATAGCCTCAAGTTGTTCCAGGGCAGGTTTATGTTGGATACTAGGAAAAAAATCTTTACAGCGAGGGTTGTAAAGCGTTGGAACAGGCTACCCAGAGCAGTGGCAGTGAAGTCACCACTCCTGGAGGTATTTAAAAGACATATAGATGTGGTGCTGAGGGACATAGTTTAGTGGTGACCTGTCAGTGCTGTGTTAATGGTTGGACTTGATGATCTTAAAGGTCTCTTCCAACCTTTACATCCATCTGCTCACAGAGGTCACAGCCACAAGAAGGCCTAGTTTCATCGACTGGCTAAGAAATGAACAGATTAATGTAGGGCCCATCGTGGATGACACCATAAGGACTAGATTTTAGTGCTCTTCAATGATGGGGGAATGATCATCTACTTCAAAAAGCTTCATAACTGGAATAAAAGAAGACTTGCTACAGGACTGTGCTGGAGTGATAGGTAAACCAGTATTTTCTGACTCCAGGTATAATCAAGGATATGAAAGTTTTATTAGGGATATGCTGATATCCTTGCATGAAAGAGGAGACCAAGAAACTTGCCAAGATTATGTCTCAAGGAATCTTTCCTACTGTTGCTGAGCTTTATCTGAAAGTGAGAGAGAGACCCAGGCCTCCATGAAGAATCATCTGAATCCTGTTCTTTGTGGTAAAGAAAATTTGGGCACAGTGTTCTCCCTGAAGCTTACAGACATCTCATTAAAACACAGTTAACTCTTTCTAAGGCAGAGCAAGGAGAATAAACCCATTACACTAAACCATACCTGTAAACAGATTTCAGTGCAAGTCTTAAAACAATACATCTGAACATTTTGTACTATTTGTACTATTTTGTACTATTTGAACACATTGAACACTACTTAGGTTCAGTTCATTCATCGTGGGACCATCTAGGCTGCTAGATTCCACCAGCAGTAAATTTACAAGGCAGGAGCCCAAGCCAAGTAGGAAGAAACTAACAAAGACCTAAAACTGAGCAGAGTAGGTCACAAAATATTAGGAATTGACCTTACTTGATACAGAGCTGCCATATATAAGATTTCTTGGATAGCACATGTGATAAAAATGTGATGCCTCCTGTAAGTGGTGGACCCATTGCAAAAATTCACAGCAATCGCATACAGCAAATTAAGCCAGGCTGCAGTTCATACAGAAATCCAGAAAAAAAAAAAATTAGAAAATCTCCTATTTTTTTGAGGCAGGTAATAAAAATGTTCATGTAATATAGCAGCCCAAATTGAGGGACTAGGCAATTTTCCCTAGTATAGGATTCAGTTTTTTTGACTAAATCCCCAAAGCAAA
>NW_010394596.1:5125-5891 GCF_000710305.1 Buceros rhinoceros silvestris
ATAAGGACAATCATGTATTTCAAGGAATGAACATTACAAAAGACTTTTCAAAAGAGGAGATGGAATACAGAATAATAGAATCAATAGGTAGCTGCACTGGATGCAGAGAGAGAACAGTTGGACTAAACTGTTTGAATTTGCTTTTTTGAATTTGTTTTGTTTCCCACACACTTAAACCTGAATAACCATTGTTCTGAGTAGGACTGTAACTATATATCTGCAACTGTCTTGCTGAAAGTACTTGAAGCTATAACTGCCCCAGACTCGGATGTGGCAGCTATTTCAGGATAGTGTCTGGAATTAATTACTAGTGAAGTGCATTCCAGTGGCAGCAGGGTGTTTGCTTAGTTGTTTCTGCACCATCCACGAGAGCTGTGTATGACTATTATCAACTTTATTTCCTCTAATCACCCAGCTGCACAAACAGACTTTGGAACTGCTTCAAGCTTGCATAACCCTTATAATAGCAGGCAACTGTCTGGAAAAACATCTTTCATTAAGTACTAATGAGAAATGATGGGTGATTTCCACCATTTCCTGAGTAACCTTTTGAGACTGCCTCTGCAAGTTGTGGATATCTAACTGAGCATTCAAAAACAACACTACACGGTTGCCATATACGTGTTTTTTGTGAAATGTGTTTATTGTTGGCTTTTCCATGTTTAAAAGGTTTGTAGTGAAATGACTGCACTTGTCTATGACAGGTATTTCACAGTTTTCTACATCAGAGCTTCTGTCAGTCCAGCAGTTCAGCTATCTGGGTAGC
>NW_010394597.1:0-3190 GCF_000710305.1 Buceros rhinoceros silvestris
GACTCAAAGGACCAGTGGACCCTCCCCTTGATGACGGACAGTGGCATGCACACCCCACCAAAGACCCTCTCCATGTCAGACTGAAAAATCAATAAGTATATAATAACAAAAGGGAAAAGAAAAAAGAAAGAAAAACAAAGAAATTTTTTTTAGGGTTTATTAGTTGGTGAACCAATTGTAGGATAGACTTTACTTGTGCATTTCATTGACCTGGTGTTTGGTTGTTGTATAAAGAAACATAGGTTTTGGGGCCATGGGAAAAAAGGAAACACAATCAATATTAACATGGGGAATGGTGATGATATTGAACTGTTGTCTGTCTAACACTTTGGGAAAAAGGAGAAGGGTGAGTATTTATCCAGTAACATTGTGGGTAAATGCTACTGAAGGAAAAAGCGCACAAACTATACAGGTTGATGCTTGCCTGATATTAGACTGTGGAAATTTAGAAAATCAAAGAAGACTGAGTAGTCACGATAAGTATTTATGACCTCGAATGTAACCCTTTAATCATTGCCATGACAGGAGCATATGAAACATATAGAGGGGTAAACCAGAGCTATGGACGTGGGGTAAACATGGCTGGAACAGATCTCGTTGGTAGATTTAGAATAGCAGTCTGGAAATTAATAAATAAAATGGAAAAAGAAGCTTAAAGGCCACTTCTCCTACAACAGAAAAGAGAACCCCTCCAAACAATTCCAAATTAGTAAAGGTAGTTGAAAAGTAAGGACTTAGGGCAAACCTTTGCGATAGAAACAGGATATAGAGAAGCAAATGCCTGGATAGATTGGATAAAATACACTGTGAAAAGTTTAAATAAGAGTGATTGCTACACATGTGCCTCATGTACACCTAAACCACAAGTGGTTCCCTTTCCTTTAGGATGGTCCAATGATCCCATAGGGATGGTGTGTGTTCTTGCACTATACCAGGAGAAAACAGCCTGGGGAAATAATACCTGCAAAACACTCTCGCTTTTGTTCCCAGTCTTACTGAATAAAGACATTCAGGTACCTCCTACCGTCACAGGTGTAGTTCGGAACCACACAGCTTGTCTCTCACAGCAGGATGTGAAGGCTACTCAGTTTTTGGGGGAGTTCTCAGGATGCAGGAGAACACTGCATATGACAAATGATAGAGGTCGGAACTATTCATCACTGCAGGTTCCGAGAGCAGACTTGTGGTGGTATTGCAGAGAAAAGCTTTTAAGAACCACTCTTCCACCCGATTGGAAGGGCACATGTGTTATCATACAATTGGCTATTCCAATTACCCTGGCATTTCAAAGAGATGAGACTCATGAAGGGAAAGGAAACAGAATTAAAAGAAATACATTAGGGACTTCCTTTGATGATAGAATATATCTTGACTCAATTGGAGTCCCCCAAGGGGTTCCTGATGAATTCAAGGCCAGAAATCGCTGCAGGTTTTGAGTAATATCTTTTTTTGGTGGGCCACAATAAATAAAAATGTAGACTGGATCAATTATATCTATTATAATCAACAGAGATTCATAAATTACACCAGAGATGCAGTGAAAGGAATAGCTGAACAGTTAGAAGCAACCAGCAGAATGACACTGGAAAACAGGATGGTTCTGGATATGATGTTAGCAGAGAAAGGAGGGGTTTGCGTTATGTTGGGGGGACAACATTGCACTTTCATTCCCAACAATACTGCCCCTGATGGAACTATTACCAGAGCTCTACAAAGACTAACCACCCTAGCAGATGAGTTAGCGGAAAATTCAGGAATAGATGCATCATTGACCGGACGGTTGGATTCATGGTTTGGCAAGTGGAAAGGAATGGGAGCATCAATTTTCGCTTCCTTAATTGTTGTAGCTGGGGTATTAGTAGATGTAGGGTGTTGTATTATTCCACATGTAAGAGGACTAGTAAAAAGATTGACAGAAACAGCAATAACTAAGAAAATGTCTCTGGATCCTCCACCTTATCAAGACAAGCGATTGTATCTAACAGAACAGGATTCGAAGGAAGAGAAAGACAGGTAACAGGAATGTGAAGAAATGCTAGCTAGGTTAGAAGCTTCTTATAGAACTGGATATTAAGATGAGAATTGCAAGAATCAACAAAACTTAGAAAAAGGGGGCAATTTTAAGAAAGAAAATAAATAAAATGTTGTTCTTGCATGATGAGAACCCAATAAGGAAGACTCCAGAGGGCTGGGGAGATGAATTTTTAAACAAAGGTTGTCTGGGGCTTGTCTTGCAAGATAAAGGGGACAATTGAAAGGATGAATGGGGGCCAGACAGAAACGATAACACCTTAAACTTGCGAAATTAGGGTCGTTTAAGAGGAATGCAGCCTACCAGGAGCAGAACTGTGCTTGCTTAATAAGCTATTGAATATTACATTCTCCTCCCAGGGGAGGCGTAACTTGGCGATAATGAGACATGCGATGCATGAATTTGTATGTAATGTATGAAATGTAACATATAAGGAGGTGGTTCAGGTTAGTCTGTAAATCTTGGAGTACCCAGCCAATGGGGAAACAAGGGAGGGATATTTCGGCCAGCACCAGGGTATAAACACTTCATGTATTGCCATGGCAAATTGTGCCTACTAAGCTAGACACCTGCTCTTGCAAGGATATAATAAAGTCAGGTGCTTCATTGTGGAGTCTGGCCTTAGTCTCCTTTGTGAGAGGTTTTGCTCGTTTCTTACAATGGCTAATTACATGAAAGCAAAGCATCATGTAAATCTGCCCCTTTAGCAGGAATTTTGAATTAGGCCAGTTTGTAGCCTAATCTTAACTTTGCACAGGCTTCATACTATCACCAACCTCTTGGGAAGAAATGTGGAGGAGGAGAAGCAAGATCTGTGTTCTGTGGAGTACAATGAGAAGTACTGGAGGGACCAATGCATGTTTGTAAATGTGCATTGATATATACTGTTATACTATGTTTTCATGGTTTTATGTTTTCATGGTTCACTGAAGCATGCCATCATCCTCGTTAAACTTCCATAGTAAAGTCAGACTGCTCAAACTACCGAGGCATAACTCTGCTCCCCATTGCTGGAAAAATCCTCACAAGAATACTGGTGAACAGATTAGTACCTGCTATCGCAGAAGAACTTCTACCTGAAAGTCAGTGTGGTTTCAGAGCCAACGGAAGTACCACAGACGTGGTATTTGTTCTCAGACAGCTGCAGGAGAAGTGTAG
>NW_010394597.1:3245-3575 GCF_000710305.1 Buceros rhinoceros silvestris
TCTTACCTGCTATCGCAGGAGAACTTCTACCTGAAACTCAGTGTGGTTTCAGAGCCAACAGAAGTACCACAGACATGGTGTCTGTTTTCAGACAGCTGCAAGAGAAGTGCAGGGAACAGGACAAGGGTCTCTATGTAACTTCCGTTGACCTCACCAAAGCCTTTGACGCTTTGAGCAGAAAAGGCCTGTGGCAGATCTTGGAACGATTAGGATGTCCCCACAAGTTCCTCAAAATGATTATCCTATTACATGAGGATCAGCGCGGCCAAGTCAGGTATGGCAATGCAATTACATGAGGATCAGCGCGGCCAAGTCAGGTATGGCAATGCA
>NW_010394598.1:0-628 GCF_000710305.1 Buceros rhinoceros silvestris
AGTCTGAGAGACGAAGTCCCATGCGAGATGAGCCAAGACTGCTTAGGACTGAGCCCTCAGAGGATGAGGATGTGGATAAGGATGAGGATGAGAATACTCAACCTTTCTCTAGGAGGGACTTGCGGAACGTTAGACAGGAGTTTAGCAGGCGTCCAGATGAATCGATCCTGGGGTGGTTCCTTCGTTGCTGGGATCAAGGAGGTGATAGCATTAAATTAACTGGCGGTGAAGCTAGGCAGTTAGGAAACATGGCCCTGGAAGAGGCATAGATAGTCAGATAGGAGCATATGAGGGAAGACTCAGTATTCTTAGGCGATTTCTGCTAGCTGTAAGGCTCAGACAGATATCCCACTAGAGACAACCTCACACACCGTGCCCCTCTGTGGGATGTTCTAAGTAAAGGTATCGAATACCTGAGAGAGCTGGCTATGAAAGAAATTCTCTATGGTGAACGAGATGATGGAAATTTCAACCCTGAGTTGGTGATCGCTACCCCGGCTTTACTTAAAAAGTTTGTTTGGAGCGCACCGAAAGACTACTCCCACACACTGTCTACCATGCTGTGGGGTCAGGCAGACCATCCAGGAAATTTAACCGTAGGGGAGGTGTGCAACCGAATCCGTCAGTC
>NW_010394598.1:1095-1554 GCF_000710305.1 Buceros rhinoceros silvestris
TCCCTCAACTAATTTTTCTCCAGGAGCTAATAGAAACAAGCAGATTCGGCCACAAGGTGATCACCTGTGCGGGAGCCAGAGATGGGAGCAACAACGAACCTCAGCGCGTGAGTTACGTCATAAATGACACAACACTGATGACCGCGGCCAGAGACAAATCGCTCCAGTCTCTGGTGGGTGACGCGGCAGATCACGGAGCGTTCCTCCTGGCGGAAGTATCTCACGCCATGCAGATCCTTCCCTTGATCGTGAACTTCACCTAAAGCGTTAGAGGGGCCCTGCCTCTAGCCAGGTGGAGGAGAGGGATAACCGTGTGTATTGGATTGTGTGGATTCAGTGGCACATTAGAGCCACTAAAGCACAAGGCCCTGGTAGATACAGGTGCCCAATGTACCTTGTTTCCCTCACATCATAAAGGAACTGAAACTATTACTATTTATGGTGTGACAGGAGGCTCAC
>NW_010394599.1:0-323 GCF_000710305.1 Buceros rhinoceros silvestris
TTTGATTGCGGAGTTTTTCCACGCATCACTTAGTCCAAAGCCACCCCCGCCGTTAATCAGCAAAACGGAAAGGTCTGCCTGCTTTGCAGAAGGCGTCTTTTACTGTGTCAGGGACATTGAGGTTGCTGCGGGTTGTTTCTCTCTCTGATGAAAAGTTCTCTCAGTCCCAGGGGCAGCAATTCAAAAGTCCCACTGCTTGCCCGAGTTCAGAAGCCGCGGCGCGAACAGAACAGAGTGAGAACGAGTGTCTCAGAACGCACCTTTTTATGTGCTTATTCATGGTGGCATGTCTGAATACCACTTCCCTTCCCTGGAGGTGCGGG
>NW_010394599.1:438-1785 GCF_000710305.1 Buceros rhinoceros silvestris
CTGTTTCCCGTGGTTCGGGAGGAAGGAGAAGGGAAGAACAAAGGCTCAGCCACGCAGCTGGCACAACGTGTCAAATTCTAATGACTATTAAGACATAATACATTGCCTCCCTTGAAATTTGTTCAGCTTTCTGAATAATTTCAATGTAGAAGATCAGACCCGTTATTATTTCTGGTTTTGATTTCTACTGTGAAAGTGAACAGACACTTTCAAGCAGACATTTTAGCATAAAACTTAACGGCTGACTTTCGGTCATTTAAAATACTTCCTGAAAGCAAGACAGTGATACAAGAATCTGTGTATTTGGCTGTCCAGGCAGCTTCAGCTTCAGTTTAGATGCCAGCTGTCCAGTAGGAAAATTCCAGTAGAAATGACTGAAGCTCCTTAAAAAAGTAAAGACTTTCTTGGTTAAAGGTATACCAGTTCATTGCACTACTGTTAAAGACAACATTTAGAAGCATGTGGCAAAGCAGAATCCAAGTATGTACAGAGTCCTCTTTCAAAGTAGCATACCTTAGGACCACCTTCTACAAACTTTACACTTGGAACCAGATGATGAATTGTGTCCTCATCAAGATACTTCTTTGGAATGACTTCTTTAACAACTTTCTCCATTAGCTCCTGTATTTGTCACAGGGTGCAATGTACTGAAATCTCACATGCATGCACTCAGGTAGGCTCCACTGTGCCATTACTCTCCTTGTATTTCACTGAGACCTAGAGAGAAGTAAAAAGGACACTGAACACTCGAGGTCAAGAGCACCAGTCTGAAAACTGAAAATGAACCTCGCAGTTATTTTTCATAGGAAAAAATACACAGATGAAGGGAAATGGGATGAAAAATGATGGACTGTTGCTGATGCTTAAAATCACTGTAAGGAAAAACCAAAACCAAAACCAAACTAGAAAGTATCTAGTTCCACTACTGTCCTGGGTTAGGAGAAAAACTGGTTCGATTAGAAAAAACTGGTTTGTTCTGAAATGACCAGTAATGATGTATTCCTCCCAGTTACGTTCATGTATCTCATTGGTTGTGAAAACTTCGGTGGGCTCTCCGTCCCTTTAAGAACCATGCGGGTGATGGGGTGCTCCAGCTTGATCTTGGCCAGGGCTCTTGCTCTTTCTCAGTGTGCTTGAGCATCATGCCCATATAGCTGCTTGCTGACTCCAGGCAGCTCCAGGCCTGCCTCACCTCTTGCTGACAGGTGACTACAGACCTGCCTGGACCCTTGTGACTGCGGCTGCAGTCCCTGCGCCTCACGGTACCGACCCTCGCTACTGCTCCCGTGCCACATGGGATGGCCCGCACTACTGCTTCATCCCTGCTGCTGGTGTGCTCCACAACCC
>NW_010394599.1:1943-2331 GCF_000710305.1 Buceros rhinoceros silvestris
TTGCCGCAGCTTGGCTCTACTCGCTGTGTTTGATTGCTGCTGCTACCCGCTACTTGCCCGTGACCCAGCCATCGCAGTCCAGCTTTGCTGTTACTGCGAGTCCACCGACCATGTGGCCGCTGCCATTTTGAACTGCTTGGTGCTTCTTCCCCCTTCCGCTTTTGTTTCCCCAGCTGTGGTTTAACCTTCACTATACCAGCATTCCAATCCCATATAAATCTGCTAGTATCTCATTTGTTTTCTGTATATATTATTTTTCTAGTGTTATTAAACTTGTTTTAGTTTACCAAACTTAAGAGGTCTCACAAACTTTTCTTCTTAGCTCTGCTCTTAAGCTTTTCTCTCCCAGAAAGGGAGGGAGGTTAACTAGAGAGGAAGAACTCGTCCC
>NW_010394599.1:2595-8685 GCF_000710305.1 Buceros rhinoceros silvestris
CTCTGCGGAGGGACTGGGCCGAAACCAGGCCTGCTAGGCCCGACCAGGCCGAACCCAGACCGAGACCTGAGGGCCCGCATCGGCTACAGACTCTGAACTGCTCTGCCGTGGGTCCTGTCCGATCTGAATCGGGGGAGGATATCTGGACTTCAACTCCCTTTTGTGACGGGCGCTTTCCTGAGTTTCTCCACAGTTTTTTTTCCCTTGCCGCACGGGGTTTGACCCCCTCGTCTCGCCACGAGAAGAATTCTGCTTCCTCTGTCTGCAGCTGCAGGCATCACTCCTACCTTTGCTGTTGGCTGCCTGCCGAGAGCACTGACCTTGGACAGAACTGTTAAGAACTCTGGTTATCTAAGTCCTCTCTTCCTTGTTTCTTTCCCTTTTTTTCTCGGTTTGTGCCTATATATATACAATAGTGAATAGTCGTGTGGATTTATCGTTTATTAAAAGTTTGTTTCAGTTTTTCCGAATGCAGACCGAGGTGTGAATTTCTCCCTTCCCCTTTAAAACCCTTCTCTCTGGCAAGACAAAAGGAATCGTTAAGGATTCAAGGAGTTATTAAAGTTATTATTACCTCGGTCCCTCGACCCTTAACACTACCAAAAGAGTTAACTAAAGGATATTAACGTGTATCACCACAGCGAAGCAAAGTAACAACAATAAAGCTACAGAAGCCTAAGATTTTAGAGGTGAATGCTCAAATCATTCAGCATTTGGCACATGAACCTAACTTCAAACAGTGAATTGCCAAAGTAGAGGCAAAATAACTTTTGCAGGACCCCACTAAAATGATCAGCTCTGGATCATGATAGGATAGGCTGTATCCTTTACTACCTACTGCATGGCTTTTATGTACATGCAAATACATACTAGCATTGCTCCATCCTTAAGATAGGTTTTCTTACAGACTAGGAAGGCCTCTCTACTTTCCCACCCTTCAAAAACGCTTGGACATATATATCATAAAGAAATCAGTCTGTTCACATGTTTTGTGCAGTGCTGACAAAAGGAAGGTGTAGGGGTAAACCATATGTCGCAAATATTCGGGGCAGACAATGCGACAACAGTTTGTGGCACACAAAGCCTTTATTAAAATACAACTGCAGCAGACCGCTGCGGCACCTACACACTACAAATTCTAACTGTCCGGTTTCTTCCTTATCACATGTATTTATAGTTTCTGAGTTATGGTTATGTGCTTTGCTTGGATTGGTTTCAAGTTCAGTGTCCTGCCCAGAGATGAGCTGGCTTTCCAATCACCTATTGACACAACCTCTCTGTCTCCTCCTAAATAACACACCTCCTGCTGCTGACTGACAGCAGGCTTACAGGGCTGCTTCCTGGACCGGCCGGGGGGTCACGCCCACAAGAAGGGACACAATTCATGATGCACCACCACACCACCTGCCGTATAACTCCATGAAGTTCATCTCCACTAAGCACAGAAATTAAGACTATACCTTCTTGCCGTCTTGGAAATGCCATACGTATGGCTTTCCTTTCCTCTTCTGCAGATTCTACAGCCTGGAAGACAGAGAATTTACTGCCTTTGAGACTGCTAAAGCACATCACTCTTACAGCAGGCTCAGTGACTCATCCACTCAGTTCTGCAACACAGCTGTCAGTGGCTCTGACTGCTGATCATATATAGTATACATGAGGTTTGAATCAAGAACAGCTCTGTTTTAACTGAGAAACCATAGCACTAACCCAGTCCATGCTACTAGAATGCTGATACTCAGAAAAAATCCACCTGATTATCAGTAATTTGTTGATCTCCAGGGAAAAGAAGGAAAATTTCAGGTTTACTTTGAAGACAGTTGCTAAGACACTGATAAAACAGTTTAAACAAAGCATGTGTGCTACATACAAATGTACTTTATGAAATTCACACCTCCTTGGAATATGAAAATGACAGCACCATTTTTGACAAACATGAATTCTGATTAGTAGCAGACAGGGTAAGTAATTTCTATTATTTCTCACCCTTATGGTTTATGCATCTGTGTTTATGGTTTATGAACCTGTGTTTTCCCATCTGGTCTAACCCAGGGCCATGTTCCATTCCATTCCAGAGCCTTACTCCATAACTTGCAGTCAGCGTGTGGACCAGGAGGACTGTTAAGGGCATACATTCCTTAGTTTCATCAGTAGCATAGCCAAACATCAATGCCTGCATTGAAAAGCAGGAATTACATTGAAAAACAGGAAATAAGCCACTCATTTTCATGTTCTCTTTCCATTTCTGCCACTCTCTTTGCCACATATTACTTTACAACCACCCAAACCTAGAAAGAGGCTTCAGTAACATGCAGAGTGAACACTCTTTGACACATAACCAGCCTGAAAGAACAATTTATGTAGCTGCATGCACAACAATCAGAGCCACAGCAAGATCTGGTTCCCAAGAACGACTCTGTCTTAAGCATCCATAAGAATCCACTGCAAAAGTTTAATAGACATGAAACTCACGAAGACTGCTCAGTCTTCTCCCCACACAAGACAACTAAAATAACACAGCATTTGTTGCCTAAGAAGTAAAACCAGGCTACCCAAAGGACTTGAAAGACCAGCAACTGACACTGACTGATAAAAAGCTTAACTGTATCTCTACCCAGTAAGGCCACTGGGTATGGGAAAATCCACTTTCACTGAAACTAGTGTAGGCCATGATAGTTTTTTGCACTTCTGGTGATTAAGAATGCACAGTTAGCTGCCATTTCTTAGCCTTTGCACAACAGGAAAGGCTCTGGTCCAACGCAACTCAAACTGCTTGTGCATAAACTACCTTTGAGTAAATGCCTAGAATTATGTCCCGTTACCTGATCTCCTGCTCCAACATCACTGTCACTATTGCCATGGGAAGCAGCATGCTTGGTCTCTACGCTGTTATACTAAGGCTATTAAAACTGTGCACAGGGAGTTTTGTAAAGTTAGGTCATCCATTCTTGAGTGTTCACAAACTGCTAGAGAGGCTTTTGGGGATTATCTAGTTATCTTAGGTAAAATTTTTAAACCTCTAAGCATCTAAGCTTCCTACATTATGTTTTTTATTATGGTTGTATTTGTATAATGGAGCAATCAGCACAGCACATAACAGTCTGAGGGTGTGTGCAACTTACTGGTATTAGGTCAAACATGAGCTCTTCAAACAGAGAGGGTGTAATCCTAGAAGGTGCCCCACTGAAGCTTCTTCATTGCCTTTGATGACTAGGGTTCAAACCATTTAGATATTAAAGCTAGGAAAGGAGTATGGAAAATGTTACCAGGAACTGCTATTCAGTTTTTACTGTAGTAGGTTCAGCCAGCCTGGCTGAACAGAGAGCTCTGGCTGGAGCTCAGGAAGAAAAGGAAACTCTAAGGCCTATAGAAGAAGGGGCGGGTCACTCAGGACGACTCTAAGGGTTTTGTGAGACTATGCAGGGAGAAGATTAGACAGGCTAAAGCCCAGCTTGAGCTTAGTCTGGCCACTGACATAAAGGAAAATAAAAAATGTTTCTATAAATACATTAACAGCAAAAGGAGAGCTAACGAGGGTCTCCATCTTTTGCTGGATGCGGAGAGAAATGTACTGACCAAGGATGAGGATAAGGCTGAGGTACTGAATGCCTTCTTTGGCTCAGTGTTCAATGGTAAGACTGAGTGCTCAACCTCTTGAACCAGAAGGCAGAGGCGAGGAGCGGAATCAAGGCCCCGTAATCCATGACGAAACAGTAAATAAACTGCTGCACCAATTAGATGTGCACAAGTCTATGGGGCCAGAGGGGATCCACCCAAGGGTTCTGAGGGAGCTGGCGGAAGCGCTCACCAAGACACTTTCCATGATCTACCAGCAGTCCTGACTAACTGGGGAGGTACCAATAGACTGGAGCTTAGCCAACGTGACACTCATCTACAAGAAAGGCTGGAAGGAGGATCCAGGGAACTACAGGCCTGCCGGTCTGACTTCAGTGCCAAGGAAAGTCAAGGAGCAGTAGGGAAGTTGGCCTTAGAGAAATGGAAGAACAAGGCTGCTGTCACCACCAACAGACCCTTGAAATTCTCCAAGGCCCATTACACCCAAGCAAAGAAAACACATCTCAGAAGGTGCAAAATAGCTGCAACTTGAAAGTGAATCCAAGCAACACCCCTATCTGCTCTAGCCAAGACAAAGATGCCATATAAGGTTTTGGGCACATTTAAATCTCTTCAAAATAATACTTTGAACACCGTAACAGGTAGAAACTTCCACTTCTCTTTCGTACTGTCTTGATTTATGGTTAGTTAATTTCCTCTCTTGCCTCTCATTTGTTAGGTACACTGGGAAGGACTTTTTTTCAAGAAAGCATTTGGCTTCACTTAATGAGAAAGGAAATAGGAGAATTATTCTGCCTTCTGATATATGCTACTTGCAGCCAATATCCTCTTGCTTGAGTTTCTGCTACCCAGTTTGTTGGCATCATAGAGACCAGCTCTGTCGTGCTGAAATGAGGTAATGCTGGTGTAATAATTCAGAACTTTGTATGCAAAACTTGCTGATCCTAAAAGTTGAAGCAGCAAATAACATGCAGAGAACCACAGATACATTTTTCTACTGGTAGACAAAATCTAGTTTCAACATCTCCACAAACTACATTTCATAGTTTTGCAAAATACACTGTTACACTGACTTAGTATTTACATAATGCTTTGAGATTGTTTTCTGAAACTTTGAGGCAAGGCCTGCACAACTACAGAAATTCTAATTTTCACTTGGTAAACCCTGTATTGAGAGCCACAACTGCTTTCTGTACTCCAGCCCACTACTTATTTAGCAAACTGTGTCTGGTCAACAAATGTCTCTTTTCCAGGTTTATGCTTTAATGTCACTCAAGTTTTCTGACTCCAGTCAGCAGTCTTAATAAGTTTTTTCTTTGCAACAGAATATAGAAATCAGTGCTTAACTATGTAATCATATTACATCTCAGTCTTCTTTTTTGGTAAGACAAACTGATCATGTTTCTCACATCTTTTATGACACATTTTTCAGCCTTGTTTTTGCAGCATTCTTCTGTTACTGTTCCAGCTTTTCACAATTTTTTGAAACATAACTGCCTGCTGTACTGATCATTATCATGGCTTGGCTTCGCGGACGAAGATTTGGGAAGGGCTTTACCCACGCTTACTGCAAGCGCGCTGATGGCTGAAAAGGCCAGTGCGGGATAGGCAAGTCCGGTTGCAAAGAGCACACCACTTGTGTGGTATAGTCGAGGCACGGTTCTTTCTGCGTTGTCTTTTCTCCTCGAGACTGATTCTACGCGTGCTCTCAAAGGAGGCAGCAGCGTTATGTATGGTGTGTCTCCAAATCTCCCGATTGGAGGCCAGGGTGGACCACTGATGGTGGTCAATATGGCCTAGGCTGAGGTGTTGTTTCAGGGAGTCCTTATATCTCCTCTCTGGGGCTCTTCTGTTGCGGCAGCCAGTGGTGAGTTCACCGTAGAACACAATCTTAGGGAGGTGGTGATCCGCCACCCTGGAGACGTGCCCTGCCCAGCGCAGCTGCGTGCACTGAAATACATGCTTAATCAAGTCCAACTCCCATGCTAAACCCTCCCCCCACAATGTCTCCTCGTTGCTCATATCTATACATCATGGGTCACATGAGATTTTTCAGATGAAGTGTCATATTAGACATAAATAAGTGTCATAAATGTCTTATTAGACATAATAAGAATTCAGGGATGGATATTAAAATATGAATTATAAACAATGCCCAGAATCTCCACACACGACAGGCTCTGGTAAGTGTACTCTTTCGTGTATGTGCATTAGCTCTAAAAAGCTTTGGTGGCACATTACATACCAACACATCATCCATAACACTATTTCTGTCCCCAAAGCCCACCAGCTCCTGTCACCTCCATCAGCCATCATCAACTTTAAGATTTCAACACACCAAAGGACACACACTCGGATGTAAGGAAAATCACCCCTGATTCGTAGGTGTTTATTTATTTCCGAGAGCAGCACGAGTTACCTCTGGAAGCGCTTCTGTATCTCCCTGCACGGTACTACCCTGAGCTGGCTGCCGGCTTGGGCCTCACCGCCGGCCGTGGGAGGCAGCACCGCTCC
>NW_010394600.1:0-17028 GCF_000710305.1 Buceros rhinoceros silvestris
CCGAGGCTGAGGGCCGGGGCGCTGCGGCCAGGTAAGGGGCTGCCGCAAACCCACCCCACACCCCCCATTCCTCCCGCCCCGTTTTATCACTGTTTGGGGGTGCGGTTGTCCCAAGTGCGAAAGTTGCTGCGGCTGCACCTCAGGTAACTGGGAGCAGCTCAGAGTTGTCCTGTTGCAACCCAGGAAGCCTCTGTTGGTGCTGTTCCAAACCACTGGGGTTTGCGAGTTAATAACCCGTTAAAGTGAACGAGGCAGTGGTTGTTTTTCCAGCAATTGTTTTCCAGTGCTCATTTCAGGATATCTGTCTACGCACATGGGCTTTAGTTAAGATGCCTGTGAAAAAGCACAGGCGCTCTGGTGGCTGGTGGAGCAAGGGCCGCTCTTTAATCCAAGCCCTGAAGAAGTGTGTATTCACCTCAGAGGTTCGTTGGGCTTCAGGTCACAGCTGCCCAGAAAGATCCTATGTACCACCTGCCTGAGGGTCATTGCCCCAAGTCATGTTCCCTGCCATTTTTATCTGGTCTGTTATCTTGGGGAGGGAGGGGTGTTTCCTTTTGTTATTTGCAGAAGGAATTAGATGTTGAATACTCATGTTTCTGGTTGCTCAAATACCATGTGTATTTCGCTATTATTGCCATCCTCCTGGATAAATTTCATTAACATCTCACTTGTAGACAGTATTTCCACACACAACATCAGTCCTTAGCACTCGCTAATGCACATGAATACAACTTTTTGTATGCTTTCTCCTCTAATTGCCTCTTCATGGTCTTTCAGGATTGAAAAAGTGCTATATGTATAAAAGCATGTTCACTTTTCTACTACAGTAAGTTAATATCCCTGTGAAGTTCCCTTCCTGCATCTCCTTTAGGTCATGCAGATTGCGGAGAACATTTCATGCCAGCACTGAAAATGTGGAACGCTACCTTATTTAAATCCTACACTTCTGTTGTTCCTGTATCCATCTTAATTTACAATATCAATTTTAATATATTTTGCTGGGGTTATTTCTGCTTGTGTTTCTTCCATTATATTGCTAGTGTAAGAAGCCCACTGGCAAAGGCAATTTTCTGTTTCACTCTCCAATGTTTTTCATCAGGTGGTCAACTTTTTGATTCAAAAAACCCCAGGATTATTTGGGGAGATTTTCATTAAATTTTCCAGGTGTTATATATATACTTTTATATATATATATGGCCACACTTTTTGGTAATTTGGATAGTCATGTTCACAAGTTAGAGTTAATATAGGATTTGTGTAAGATGATTTTCTTGAGACTTCCAGATGTTATGGCCAGTAATTGACACATATATGAATATATTTTAATATTTTTAACAGATACAATATTTGTTTACCTCTCATTTTCTGAAAAGTTTCCTAGATTTTATGATTTTTGAAAGGAATTCTCTTATCGTCCTGAGATTCATACAGTCTACTGGCTCAACAAGCATTCTTAGGTTTTTTTGTGTAGTTCTTTCTTTGCTTTTTGTTGATAGGCGTTTGAATTTCTAGTTTCCACTAGAAATTTTAGGATAAAACCATGTTAGAAGTCAGTATGTTAACATCACTGTTAGATGTCCTGTTTTGTGTTAGTGCGTCTTATTGTCTGTTTCTAAAAAACATTCTGCCTGTCATTTTGGTTGGAATCACTCTAGTTCTTGACCCCTGCATTACTTCTTTGCAAAGCCAGTCAACCGAAGGCAGCTGTGAATCCCAAAGTAGGATTATGACCTCATTCTGTTTATGACCTCATTTTGATATTTTTCCTTCTCCGTGGGTTCTTGTTTGCCTCTGACCTTTCTTCAGCACAGATTTGTTTTCCCCTGCTAATCTTTTAGAAGTCTCTTAAGATTTGTATCGGTTTCTTCTGTTCCTTTTTTCTCAGAGTAAGCGTAGCCTGTGAGCTTCAATTATGGGAGATTTTAAGATTCTCTGCCAGTGAATCTTTCACACAGTTCTGACAGAGAATGACACAGGTGCGGCTCAGGAAGCTCTAAATGGGCTAAAAGAAGAATTTTTTAATTAGAATAAATTATGCAAGTGCAAAACAATGCTACAAGGGCAAACGATTTCCTGCTGCAGTTATTGTCGGTACAGGATATGTGCTGTGCATGATGCAGGGATACAGAAGAATGTTTACGTGGTTTCAGTACTGATGTTTGTATAAAGTTTCATAGTATTAGTAACACAGATTGTTAAACTGGAGGGTTGACTAGAGAGTTGGGAAGGTGTTAAACTTGGAGGAAAGGGATCCAGAGTAGAGTAGAATAGGCTTTTACAGCTCTACTCGGTAATCCAACCGTTCACTTGGGCTCCAAGCTGACAGGCTGGCATTAACATTTTCAAAAGGTTGCATTAAATATTTTTTTCTCAAAGCTGCAGGGATCATACATAATTTTCAGTGATAAGTGAGCTACAAATCTGTGTTTCACAGCTGCATACAAAAGGGTTTATTTTTGTGTTAGAACTTTTCTGTTCCAGTGTCATCTATACTGTTGTTTCCACTGGCTGATCTGTAAATAATTCCGATTCCTTCCTCTGAAATAATGTTATTGTATCAAGTGTTTTGTATACACAGTGTTTCTATAAACATTTTCATACCTGCAGCTGTGCTTGAACACCTGTTCTCTCTTTTTTCATATTTCTTCTTGACACTTGGAACATATTTACAACAACCATTTCAGTTACTATCCTTTTTGTGTTCAAATGATTCAGAAATAAATTATGTCTGCTTCAAATCTTCCTAGATTGGAGGGATAAAAGACTAGATTTTGTGGTTTGTGAAAACTTAGTTAAAAAATGCTTTATTGAGTAGCTAAGTGATTTAGTTGTTATTACTCCTCTTCTTCTGCACTGATCTTTCTTCTTCCTTAAGAGCTGATATTCACGTGAAATCAACTTAAATACTTAATACTTAAATACTTAACAGGAACCGTGTCTGTACTTACTGGGGGGATTTTGCAAAAAATAAATTAGCAAATTATGTGTAGAGTCTGAGGCAGAAAATTCCAGAAGGTAGTGCAGCATTTAAGGTGTGGTTTGCTAGTTAAATACTTTTTGTACACTGAATGCGATTCAACACTAACATTATACTGCCTGTTATGGTCCAGTCTGTTTTACTGGCCTGTCATAAAGAGTTTGATCATTGACTTTAAGACACTTACAGGCCATTCTCATTACAAGTGAAAAAAAATGTTTAATTCCGGGATCTGGGATCTCCCATCATATGTTTGTGAAGTAGTTATTGACCCCTAACAGAGGTCTGAGGCCGTGCTACTCTGCTCAGAACAATCGAGATAGTAATTTCTTCTAGAAGAACCTGCAATTTGAAAGGTATCGGGAAAACTGGGCCATATTCTGCATAGACAGTAGCTGGATAAAGTTTGATTATGTAAAATAAGCGTTACTTAAGATGCTGTATTGCTAAACTACTGAAGAATATGTGGTTTTCAGTGTCCTCTATGCCTTTGGGGTATCGTCAGATCAAAAATTTAAACTTTTTTTGCCTGGAGAGGAGAAAAAATCTTTCAAATTCCAAGGCACTCTTGTAGTTACTTGTCTCCACGAGCAGTAATTTATTTCTCTTCAGAGCAGTGGGTTTTCACTGAGCAGTTGGCTCAGTGCCCTTCATTATACTGCAGAAGTTAGCCATTATAGTGAGGAAAACAGATTGGTAGGAAGGAGAGGCATAAAGGAATAAAAGAACCAGAGAAAAAGTTAATAGTATTATTATTATTTGCAACTTAATAATCGTACACATTTGCTAGGAATGGCTGAATGCAACACCTAATGACACTTTAGACCAGGTTCTCTAGGTTGTATGCTCAGCTGTATTATTGCAAAAAGATCCAAAATAAGAGCAGAGCAAGTAAAAAATATCTCTTCCGCTTGTAGTAAACTGAGGACACACTCTTTGTTGGGTAACTTTACCTAACTATATTCCAGTCCTCAAGTCTCCCCTGCCATGAGTACCTATAGCCAAACCTTTCCTTTCAACATACTCTAGCAGAGTTTTCATTACGTAGCCTGCAGCAACTAGTCACATGAAGCTTAGTCATCTGATTGCTTTCATTCCACATCCTGTATAGAGTCTAAAATTTGTACACATACCCATTTTCTTCTTCAAAATAGGCTAGTGGAGCATTTCTTTAAAGACTCATCCAGGCCGATGTGTTCAGTCAGTTAGTTTCCCATCCCTTTTTTCATCCTGTCTGGAGCGCTATGTTTAAAAGGTACTTTGCGCTTCGCAGCCTTGTTGTCTGTGCTGCTGCTGATAGCCATGCTATCAGGGGCTGCTCCACGTGTACTGGGTCTGTCAGAAGGGACTAAGCAAGAGCAAAGCAGAGCTGAGAACAGAATGAGGAGAAATACAGTTTAGAAGGAGGATACGGAATAGCAAGGACAAATGTAAGGGTGAAAAATAAGAATGAAGTAGTGAAACAAGAGTTAGTTATCAGCAGTAAGAAGAGGAAAAGGAAGGAAAAGAAATTGAGGGCATAAGAAGAGCTGAATGAAAGACGAAAATTGATCCTGCCTGAAAAAGCATCACTGGTTTTTTTCCATCTTATGAACTCGAAGTTAAGCTTTAGAAACACTGAGACTGTTAAGAAGTGTTGGTTTATTTTGGCTGAATAAAAAAAAAAAGTAACGCGGAATGCAGGAGACCACGAGAGAGTTTAAATGAAGGGGGCTTAGAAGGAGGAGCCTGCTGCATGCTGTCTCACGGGCTGAGCTTCTAAACTTCCTATGATTTCTGTTCAAGTTTCTTCTCCTTCCCCCTCCTCGCAGTTAGCTGTAGACACTTTCATAGAGCATAACCACCGTCTTCAGGTGCAAGAATATATACATAACATATTTTGCTCTTATTTATTCTTTGTACGTTATCCTGACTATAAATTTTTTCCCAATATTTTTTCAGTTGCTAAAATGTTCAGAGGGATGGCAAAAGCAATTTCATTGACGTAATCTAGAATTTCACCGTGAGAAAACGAATCATTGATTCTCATTCTTTTCCAGACTTTTTGATGATAATGGGCCTGGAACAAGATCTCTGTGCCTGGTTGTGTTCATTCTTTAGGAACAAGGAAAAGGGTGGGGGTTGCGTAAATCTTGCAAATGATTATTTTTCCTCTTGGTTAATCCAGTTTCCAGTCCAATAATCTACTTCTGTGGAACAACAATGCAACTGAAATCCTTTCCTATTTTAGGCTGTTCTGTTTTTAAAGTTAGTTTCTGGAACAGTAGAAGTATGAGAAAATACTTTTGAAAACTGTGTCCTCATCTGGGCACTCTTGAAAACAGAAAATTTTAATTATGATCTTTGTTTGCATTGCATCAGTCTTGCACAATCCTTTCAAATTTGCAAGTCTGGTTTATTGCTTTCTCTAACCAGTAAGAATGAATGTCTGCAACAGAAAAAAAAAAAGAATGAGAGAGAAGTTCCCTTGAAAAGCTCGTTCTTTGGATTCTCATAGACAATTTCTGTGGGTGAGTTGAGCTTTTTGGGTGAAACCCAACATGAAGTAAAACAAAGACAAAAGAACAGTATTCAGTGAATATTAAACTAGGAGTAATACAGTGGCTAACATTATGTAATATATACTGTCTCATTAAAAGTTGAAAATACATTAAATATCTCAGAGAACAGAATGCAAAAATGTTAGCAGCTATTAAAAAAACTGATTTTGAGAAACTGAACATTATTTCATTTATATGAGCTGAATCTACACCTCAGTCTATACCTAAGCAAAATTTAAGAGAATGTGTTATAGAATAGGCTGATTGGAAAAAAAAAATTAAAAACACAGTTAAGTGTTCTCAGTGCTCATTGCATTTCAGAATTTATTTCATCTTTTTTTAATGCTTTCTGAAATTTTCAGAGTTCCCAGAATATGGTCTATAGTGTAATGTAAAGATGATTATCCCCACTTCTATGCACAGAAGAAACTGGTATAGATCCTGTTGCAAAAGTATGTCTCTACTATTTTTCTGAACAAGCAAAGGAGGAGTAGGAACCACTTGCTCCTGGAGTCAGGAGTGAAGATTTCTTGGTGAGGTGCAAAGCTGCAATGAACATCTTAACTGACTGGTTTTCTGTAAGATGAACAGGACATGGGCACTAAGGCAGATTGGCTTTTTGTAGAGGACAGGCACTTTTTAGCTTCTCGTGCAGATTTATTAAAAAAAAGGAATTCTGAAGGAAAAAAAGAAGATATGGAAATAAATATGATAAAACATCTGTTTTTCCATAGACAGATCATGCCAGACTGTGACTGCTTTCTCTCTGTGATCCAGTCAACTTCTTTTCTAGACAAACAAAACCATTGAACTGAAGAAGAGGGGAATTAGTAAATTGATTGTGGGAGAGACAAAGAAATTCCTCAGAGGAAAAGGTGGCAATACAGTATGCTGAATGGCAGGCGCAAGTTGTTAGAGCTCTGTTCAAAAAGTGATACTGAAACAGGAATTGTTTAATATTTTCATTGATGATCTTGGCTCAAAAACTAGGAACTTGCTAGTGAAATTTGTTGACATCACAAAGCTGGGAAACAAAGTTCAGTCTTTGAATATACTAGTTGAAGCAAATGTGACAGGAAAGGAACCTTGTTTTAAATAAAAAAAAGTTTTGTTAAGAAATTACTCTAAGCTGGGTATGAATAAATTTGGATTGGAAATCAGAGGAAGTTTTAAAACTCTCTAAGCCTCTAAACATTGCTGAGAGAAAATACAAAGTGCAAGGGACATATTATAGAATGGCATTTGTTTTGTCCTGTGTTTCATTAAGTGGTAGGTATAGCACACTCAGGTCTGAACTGTCACAACTATACTAGCTCCAAGCAACCGTGGGTTAAACCAGACCAGTGCAGGTGATAAAGAGAATTCTTAGATTTCTCCACTGTGACGGCAATGAGTGCTGTGCCAAACAGAGGGTGCTCTTAAGAGGTTTCTCTTGTCTCTTACACGAGAAACACTGTGGCCTTTGGGGCAAATGGCTCCTGTCTTCCTCTCATGAAACTACATGTAGAGTTACGGGTATGCTTTACCACTTCCCTCTCACTGCTGCTTCTGGTTTCCACATTTTCTGCTCTCTGTGTCTATTCTGTAAGCCATATCTGAATGAACGATAAAGTAGCGTCATTAAATATATGGAGGCTTTTTGGGTTCTATTTTGAACTGTGTAGAGTATCACTTTCTTTTCAGCAATGATGAAATGTATTTGTATCACTGCAAAACCCTGCTAGAAAATAAGCGCGTTCCGTTTTAGTTCAGTAATGCTGCAGTAACTGGTCAGCTTGCTCTTCTCCTTCCTCTTTGAACGGCATGTTCTTATTTTTTTCCTTGCCAGAAAATAGTCAAATAATTCTCATTAAGAACTTGAGGAATGACATGTTGCTAGAATTCAGCTGCCAGCATTAAGCCTTACTTGGCTTCTTGACGTACAGTAGGCCAGCCTAGGAAGAGCCTGTCATGCCTCAAATGTTTGTTTATAATCATTTGAGGTTATCTTGCATAGTCATCTTTCAGTAATCTTGAGTGCAATGACTGCAGCGACTACTGTTTAAACTTAATATTTTGCCTAGTTTGAGTAACTTGGCTCCACAGAGAAACTCTACAAAGTAAAAGGAAGCTGAGTGATACTTTCTAGGCGGCTGCATGGCTGCTGGCCTTCCCACTGCCGGGATCTGAGCCTGCTGCTCCACGTGCTACCCAAGATCTCCTCGTTCCCTGCGCTGTCCTTTTACATCCTTTTCCATTCTTTTTCTACTCCTACGTCAAGAGGATCTGGATGTATTTGTAGAGGTGCTGTCATGTTACAAGAAGATTTGAAGCTTTTTTTGGGGAGGGGGGGAGGGGGAAGATGACTGTCTAGATGTCCTTCAGAATTCCAAAGGAATCAGGTTCTAAGTTATACCTTCCACGCAAAGCAGCCTGAGGGCATTCTGCTGTTAATGAGTACAGCCAGCTCTGAACTGGCAAAGTTCAGGATGTTCTTTGTACAAACTCCGTCGAATACTTTAATCTCCATTTGCTTTTGAAAGAATAGTTGGCTCACAATATTGAGGCTTAGTTTTACTCTTAGAGTGATTTATAAATCCTCTGCCTCTTTCAAGTGTTATTTAACTTGGTCTCGCAAAGTCTCTGAGGTAGGGAGGTGTTGCAAATGCTGGGCCACGTGTTTTGGATGAATAGTTTGTTCACAGGAAATGCAATTTCCATCTGAAAAGAAAATATTTGTGAATTGATCTTGAATTTAGTTCATATTTTTGGCCAAAGAATAACTAAGAAGGAAGTTATTTGGATTTTTCAGAAACAAAAGTTACAGCTTTCTATTTAAAAATATCCAATACTGATTTGTTGAAGTTTTTCTCTGTTAAAGTTTGCCCACTGTAGAATTGAATTTGTTATTTCAAGTAAAATGAAACTAGAATATTATTCTACTAGTAACGGTTCCTGTATTCATTATGCATCATAGCCTGGGTTATTAAATATGTCCTCATCTAAATCTAATTTTTACTTTCTTTCTTGATTTTTGCCATGAAATTTCTTGTTTAAAATGAAAACAAACAAACAAAAGACAATTTATACGGCCTGCATTAGTATTTCTATTTTATTAATGGGAAAACTGAGGAAGAAATTTTATATGTTATGTCCAAATCGAGTCTGTTACAGCCCTGGGTACAGGGGCCATGGCTTGGATTTTTCAGGCTTTTTTTTCCCCAAGACTCTCCTTGTGTTCTAATCAGTAAAGTGAAACTTTCCTTTCTCTTTTATTCATTTTCCTTAAACTCTGTGTAATAACCATAACTTACCGAAAAATTCCTTTGATATTCTGGGAGCTGATTTGTGCTTACCATGTGGAACACGGTGAGTGTGGATGCACGAGGGTGAGGTCTCGCTGCATGGGATCAGGAGTCTTGCCAAAGGTGTAGCTGAGGTCAGGCTTTTGTGTGCCCTGCATCGCCCATGCTCTGTGTGGGAGGTTTTAAGTTAACCCTGGCTTGCTCTGGTTCTAACTTACGTTTTAAGTGCTCTCATTCACGTGTGGAAATTGGCTTTCCTCTAACTGCTCCCATAATGGATATTTTGATGTGAATTGATAAACATCTGTACTAACGGCGCTTGCTAGAATTGTCACGGTACTTTAACACATGATTTTTGGAAGACAGATGGGAAGTATTTCATAGGACTGCCAGATCCTTCCTTCTTCTATTGATCTTTCACAGTGCCCGGTAGAAGATATTTATAGAAATAAATCAGCTAAATGTGGGGTGATCTTCCTCACGCAACTTTCTATTTTCCGGTGATAAGCCGCAGATTCAGATCACGTAGTAGCCGTTGTCTGCAACAGGCATAGTTACCACTATGAATTTGTTTAATCCTGTTTTCAAGTTATAAATAGTCTTTGACCCACAACATCCTATATCACCAAGTTCCACAGCTAGACATTTCTTGAAAAAGAATTTATGCTGAAAATTTTAAAGTTGGCTCCTTATCATTTTATTAAAACTCGGTTTGTTCCTGTGTTATTGTCCCCTACCCATCTTCTCCATACCATTCATGAAGACCTGTGTCGTAACTTCCTTTGTGTTTAGATGGTCTAATTACTGTTTCCTTGCAGACAAGTTTTATTTGTCTTTTTATTCTCTGGGTCTTTTCAATGCTACTCTTAAAGCATGCCAACATTTTTGGAGGGAAGGGTTAGAGCTCTGTTGTAGTTTTGACTTACTCTTTACTTTTTTACTTACTCTGAACACTTAGTCTGCAGGCTTTTTAAAATAATATATTATTTCCCTGAAATTATTTTACCCTTTCAGTTGCCTTTTAATTTCCTTTTAATAAGAGTATTTTATATGCAATTTTTGTTTCTTACTACTATATCGGTATGCTGACCGCATTTTGTAACTATTTTTTATTGTCTATATTCTCTCACCCAGCTACATGGCTTTGCTCAGCTTTGTGGCAAACGTATTATTTAGAAATAATTTAGAGCACTTTATTTGTTTTTGAACAGTGTGTAGCCTCTGGGAATAATGAAGGAACCAGGACGGCATGACTTGTCAGCCCTCTGGGGATCTTCCGATAATGATGTCTAGACTGCTAATAATTTATGGGCCCCTCATTGAGAAACCCTGATTTAATGTACGTGGGATTTTGTGCTCCATGGTGTTTCAGGAAGTATATTTTATCCTGTTGTCTTAGGTGTAGCCCAGAATATTTTGTGCTGGTTAGTAAGGCCATCTAGGAACCAAATCAGATTGCAGGATATTCATGGCTGGTCTGAAAATAATTTTTAAAATATCTTTGTAGATACGTGCTCATTTTTTCCTGCTACAGTTCCATGCAGTTCCCCAGAGTATTTCTGAGGCGTTTTTAGGGTTGTTTGCACATCATCATATGTACCATGCAAAACCACCTACATATGTAGATAGGCACAGTTCTAGAATCTGAAACATCCTTGCTGATGCTGAGCACAAAGTAGCTTTGGTAGTGGCATAAATTTCAGTTACAAATACATGTTTGAGATGCAGTGAATGTCATGAATGGTGAAATTCTCTCCTCACAGAGGTCAGTGCTAAAAGCTGTGTTTGATTTCACTGGGATCAGAATTCCATCTCCAGTGTGCTTTTTCTGCTTCTGACTGAGACCGTGCATATTAAATTAATTAATACACAGAGATACTTTGAGACAATAGAATAATTTATTTCCATAACTGTTAGTGCATGGATTACGCAGGAGGGAGAGCAGCCAAGACATGCTGGCGTATTTAAGATGTCTAAGAGGGGAGCACGCAGTTAGGAAAAATATACATCCAAAGTATAAGATGAGGTATAAACAAAACATTTCTGGGCAGTAATAAAGTAACAACATGAATTGTCCATTTCCTGGTACTGACCCTTAATCTCTATTGCACAACAAGAAAACAAATCAACTGCAGGTTTTTAGTTGAAACTGGGAGAGAGACCATATGGGGTTTTTATTACCCTGTTCACGCAAACTCTCCTTGTACTGGACATAAGCAGACAGCACATCCTCAGAAATCAGCGTCAGAGAGACTGTGGCCTGCTGGGTTCAAGAATTAACTTCAGATCATCTGCTGTTTGTAGTACTTCTGAAATTATTGCAGTGCTGCCAGTGGAGGACTTTGCATATTAGGGTAATATAGGCTGTCAGCTTAGCTAAGTAAAGTGAAATATGAATATCTTTTATGAGTCCGACCAAAGTATGTGAAATAACAGTGTGGTGACACCAGTAAGCACAGTTTCAGGCCATAACTGTATAAGGTTAAAATATGAACTCCTCCTGATGACTGTTATTGCTGATATCAATTTATCCTCAACATTGCAGACAGGACAGGCCATGAACCCTGCCTTTTCATGTCAAAAGAAATTTAAGGTGCATATATTTAAAAAAGCCCATGCTATCCATGGAGGTACTCAGAAGTGTACATCTCATTTCTTTTTTACATACTGTAATCACAGAGTATTTTGCGTAGATTGGGAAACAGCAGATCTATTTCCTCAATTCATCACATTCCTAGTGAAAAAATTAATTTTTAAGTTCCCTTTGTACTGCTGCAAGGAGTACCTTAATGTAAATAAAAATGAGGCCAAGAAATTTTGGGAAACAAAGACTTTTAGACAAGTTAAACTATATATTTTCTCACACCGCATTTCTGACTTTGCATCATACTCTTCAGTCCCTTTCTCTCTTGGAAGCAAATATGAGTATCTTGTGATCTCATGTATGTGATGTTGCAAGCACATTTTCTGAAATATTTACATGCCTGTGATTATTTATATTTGTGTAAAGCTATTGCTGTTATTTAATATTTCATTTAACTTGTATTCTTTACAGCCAAAAGAAGCTTTTAGAAGTACTGGTGAAAATTTAAAAATATATTTTGTTGATCTTTCCAAACCTATAACTAAGGAAACCTTTTTCTCTCACTTCAGAGCCATCTTTTTCTGTACAAAAATTAACCCAAGTCTTGATCTCTGAAGTTCTTTGTGATTAGTTACCCCAAATTAATCTTTCCTCTAGCTGCACGATGTGTTTCAAGTGCCATGTGTCTCACAAAATAAATGCAGGTGCTAAAACCCATTGAAGTTAGAGAATCTCTGAATTCCCAGCCGTAAAAGATTTCTTCTGTGGCAAAGGAATTGGTTTTTGGCAGAGAGATTTGTTTATTGCAGTGAGACTTACACAATAAGGCTACATCTAGTCTGATGCAGCCAGAGAACATTCCTGGACACTGGCACTGGATCCATGGTGCTGCTGAATACTCAGCACATTGCGCAGTCCTAGCCCTGCCAGTTAACACTCTCCCAAACAGTTCCGAGCGTGGTCCAAGAGCTTAGTGTGGTCAAGGGCCTGTTCCCAACAGGCAGTTTGGCAAAAGCCCCCCCGGTATGGGAAGATTAAATAGTATGGCTGCAAACTGCAGTCTCTGACAGCCGGCCTCCGTTTTAGAAAGAGCGATCTGGGCTCATCTGATTTATCGGGTATAAATAGCTCTGTGGTGGTAGAGCTAGGAAAGCAGGAGCCAGGCTTCTTATTCTGCTGCTGCAGTTGGCAACTGTAGCCAAGTGTTGACTTAGAGCTATCAGTTTTGCTGTGACAAAGCTCATTTCAGAAGTCTCAGGCAGAATTTGAGGGCTTAAGGACTGTCGGTAATTTCCAGCCGTATGTTGTGCTGTTATCTGGCCCGTCAGCTGAACGTGTACATAGCAGGCTCAGTACTTCGCAAACATCTTAAGCCTCCTGAGCCCCTTGTGCGCCAGTAGATCTGTAGATGTGTGTGGAACTAAAGTTAGCAGTACGTGTATTGTGTAAGAAGCAAGGTGGCATGCTCTGCACGTGTAGGGTATTTTTACAGAGCACACGGCAACAACGATGTATCCCTTCTTCACAGTCCTGTGTACATGCTGTGCACTGATTTTCCCGTGTTTCTGGTCAGATAGATAGGCTAATGAATGCTTTTGCTGGCTTTTTTTTTTTTTTTTTTTACTTGCCTTGAGGATTGTCATTGTCTGTATAATTGTTGTACAATGTGCACAGTTAAGGTCCCCAAACTAACCGCTTGCTAGGAAAGTGTTCATAAATTTGTTCAGGACCTGTACATTTCTTTGTTCAGTTTGTGTGACAAAGTAAACTAAAGACAATAGATGACAGAATTTCCTTTGCCAACTATCCGCCTTGAAACCAGATTTGAAATTTTTGCAGACACAGATTTCAGCCACAAAAATATAGGCAAAACTTTTGTGGGTCATCCCACTTTAAATCTTGCTTTGCCATTCTTTTCTTCAGCTGTTGAGATTCTTCCTGGAATACTCACTTTTGTAGCTCACTGCCATCAAAACCATTAAGGAAAATATGTGGAAAAACATTATTTTACTGGCTTACCATCATCATAAATTTCTGTGGGTTTCATTTTGAGATAAAATTTTATTAACGTGTTACAATAGAGCTTGTAAAATTGTATGAATACTCTGATTTAAAGAAAAAATTAGTGTCTGAGACACCCAGAAACCTCTTGGATGTTGCACAAAGGCTTAGAGACCATAATGCCCTGGAGAAGCATATAGGATATATAAAAGGAGAGTGGTCTGCTGCTTGAAATGAAGTTTCCAGTTTCAAAACACAGACAAACTACATTTTTATTAGAATACCCAATCGGCAGGTGTTGGATACTTCTCAAACAAGCAATTATGACTGGTGCTTGCCTCTTGCTAGAATGTAGTTGTAACCTGGAAAATGATGCTGAAAAGCAGCACACGCTTACTGATGTTTGCCTGCCCTTGTGTAGCTACAGATACTTGCTAAGAGTCTGATGCATGTGTTTTTCAAGTGTCAGAGCTTGCCAGCATATCAAGAGCAAGAAAACTCACATTCTTTCAAGTCCCAGTGTGTATTATGGCTGTAGGGTAACAGGACTGTGAAGTTTTTTTCTAGTAGCAAAAGCAGTTGTGGTAGCGGCTCAGTGATACTACTTTGGTATGTTTGACATAACCAGGCATTGGTGAGTTTTTTAGTTGTGATTAGCCAGGAAATACGTCTGTACTTCTTCATACCACTAAATCATCTTTGTCATTGCCAAATTTAATGCATTTTCTGTAAGCAAGTCCAGGTGACGTGTGTATTGACCTCTATAATTAAAGCTGAATCAGAATCAGAAAGGAGGAGAACAAACTAAACTTGCTGTCACTAAAGTAATACTTAACTTTGGCTGAAGGCAGGGTTGGGGAGAAAGGTTGATTTGCCAGAGCATATCTTGAGCAGGCAGCATCAGAGTGCACCGAGTGCACCGCTGTGGTATTGCTTGGGTTTTTTCCATAATCAGTATATATATATATCTCTCAAGTTAAATCCCATGACAGTAGTGTCACTTTTTTTCCCTTAAACACTCTTAAATGACAAGCAAAAATTGTAGAAAGTAAAGGAAGAGCAATGTAAACATACATATAAAATATCTCAGCCACATTTGCCAAATTACTTTATTTATATTACGTTTACAGATGAAACGAGGTGCCAGAAAAGAGACACTGCATCAGACATTATTACTTATACTCCAGCTGCCAAGAAAGAATTTTGTCAGCAGCCTTTAGTACTATTTGGACCAAAAATACATGGATGTGCAGCTTTCAGCATTTCGTGCGATGCGGAGTGCAGCTTCTCTCACAGGTCCTCCGTTTCTGGAACAGTGTTGGAATCCGAAGGCTGTATGAACACTACAGGAATATTCTCGGATGTCCATCCTTTAGGAGTCCTATTGAAGGATCTTCGGGTAGCAAGAGGGTTTGCAAGGATCATGAATCTGGGATCATTTAGCATCAGTAGGTTATAATCTGGTACCTTGAATTTAACCAGTTTTGATGCTCTCTCAAAACCTCCAAAGGGAGTGGCAACTCTGTAGATATTAGAGAAATAAAAGTAAAATGTGATTTTAAAAATACCTGGTTTTCCCCCAGGAGCTGAAAAGAACAGAAGCCATTTTAATTCACAGATTTGATACAATTTCTTGTTTACATTTGCAAGCTTTTGGGAGAAGTATTCTGACTGATTGTTTTTCTAGCAAATTCCTTTAAGATCCAATTTATTTTCCCTTAGATAAAGCCTTCAGCCTTCTTCAAAATTTGAATGGACAGAAAAACTGAGGGAAAAAGATGTTGCAAGAAAACCTTGTCACTGGTGAGTCACAGTTACTAAACTTAATTTGTTGGTGATGAGTTGATAAGTCATAGTTCATCACATTCTCTCTAGCAGGTGATTAGTTTAGGAAGTTCTCACCCCATTTTCTCCTATCTCCAATTGCTTGTTCCACCCACTCGGCTATATTTGAGCACCATATTGTTGTACCAGTTAGAATGTACGTGGGTTGTGCGATAAACTTAGGTCACTTACGTGACCTGGATTAAACAAAGACCCTTCAAAACAACGGACCTTTTTAAAATCTCAGTTATTTCAGCAGTCTGGTTTACATAATTGTGCTCAAACAATTGTAGCAATGCAAATGAAGAGGCAGTAAAGTGTAATGTGAAGCAGAAAGGAACAGCCAAAGACAACAGGTTTTGGAAAGGAGGAGGGGAACGGGCGAGGACTTCTTACACCAGCTTTGTTTCTGAAGAAAATGTTTATGTAACTAAACCTGGAAACACTGGCTGATTTTGGCCCTTAGTCTTCGGCCAGTATTTTTCATGTTATTTAAATGTAAATGTTCCCTCAGGCGATAAGCCTGAGAAACTAAAAGATAAGAAATACTAAGCAGGAACTGATTGTTATATACATTTGCAAATATTTTAAAACAACAGTATTTCCAAACACCTCCCACGATTCTTCTATATTTGCGGGTTTCTAGGCTGGGGAAATAAACACCCAGAGTTTGTCTGTCACTTTTTCCAGACTCCTTTGTGTAAGCAAATGTGCCCAAACAGCCTATTATATGTGCTCTGCAGTTTGATCAGCTGCATAGCTTTACTGTCATATATTTTGGCCAGTTAAGAGTGTCAGAGTTTTAAGCTACACATGAGCATCTGATTTCTGCAAAGCTAGATGCATAGTGGCATGTGAAAATGACTTTTTGTTGAAGTGGAATTTCACCAGGTTTTGTGTGTTTGATACAACAGATTCACTGGTATGTACTTCCAGTGGATCCAGGTATTATCACAGAAGCCCAGATAAATTAGTAACAACAGAAACTAAAAGAGATAATCTGAAGATAGGACTAGGATTTTCAGTAAGATAACTATAGGTAAATGAAACCTAGGGAGAATTAAATACACACACACAAAAAAACCAAAAAACAAACCCAAACCCTAATTCAGAAAAATGGATATGTGACCTTAAAGAAATGGTACTGCCATGTCATTACACGGATAATTCACTGAATTTCAGTATGAGCAGCATTTGTTGAGGGAGATGGTGTGAACTCCAAAGGGTCAGTCCTGTAAGATTTAAAATTGTGAAAGTTCTGGGCATGCACACTTACAGACAGAGCAGCGCTGCTTTTGGATTAAGCTCTCAAACTGTTTCTCTGATGAAGGTAAGACAAGACTCTGCAGCAGCAGCCAGCCCAGGCATTAAACTCTCTTGTGGTCAAAGTGCCTGTGGTTATCAAGCTTTTCATGTGAAACTGTCTTCTAGGTCACAGTGTCAAAATGGATACGGTATGACAGTGATTAAAAATAATTGCTTGGTAATTGGCGCAGAGTAAATGTAGTGATCTACATCTTATGGGATAATAAAGATTGTTTTAATTGCTGCTCTAATTAAGATACAAATTCTCATGTATTTAATTCTTGTCAATATGTAAATTAAAGGGATAATCAATACAAACAGGTCAGTAATAGTTGTATAAAATGCAAAACAATTCTATAGTGTAAACCTTCTTCATAGTATTTTGGGGTTTTAAATACACTATGTTTCTGTAGGTGACAGAAACAGGAGGACGTTCTATGGAAATTCAAATATCTTTTGTGGGAAAAATCCCTGTGTAGTTCCTTTACAAAGTCTGGCCTCAGAGAATTATGC
>NW_010394600.1:17120-43909 GCF_000710305.1 Buceros rhinoceros silvestris
TCCTGCACACTAGGCAGAAGCACATGATGATTGACCCGAAGGAGAGTACAGTAATTGGCTAATACATGTTAATTTTCCTTTACAGCAGCAGTGCATTTTTGTGAGCAATAGCTTGTCAGACAACATCGTATTGTAATGACGTGTGCTGTGTGCACATCAACTGTATCACTTGAGGTCTGATTCATTGTATAGAAGTCTAAAACCCATGTCTAAAAAATTCCAGCAGTCGCTGCTCTTAATAAGGGTGGAAATGCTGGTTCAGAGCCATAGGAAGTGGCACAAGGAAGTGTAAGAGATTGTTTAATATTCACTTTGCATATTCCTAAAAAGTAGATGCATGATTTAACAATAGCAAGCACAGCAATGTTTATTTTTAGCTGTTGGTTTAGCAGGGCTGCTTTTTTTTTTTTTTCATTTCTGCAGTCTTTCTTATTGTCTCAACATAGGAGACTGCTTGGAGTGGATTATTTGGGAAAGTCTTAGAACATTCTGCTTATTGCTAATTATGTGCAAAAAGGAGACGTGGAAGCAAAGAACCCGATCCAGCAAAATGCTTCGTTGTAGCTTAGTGCAAGAGCTAATGCCAATTTCATGGTGGTATTTAGGTGCTAAGGCACAGGCTAAGCACCCAGCTACCACTAATCTCACATCACTTCAAGTCAGCACCCAAAATTCCTCTGAGGATCTGGATGTCAGCATTTGTTCAGTCGAATACAGAATCCATTAATCAATAAAAAGAGAGCCCAGTCCAGACGGACTGGATTCCTGTAGTGGTTTTGAAACACTGTCTTTGAGAATTGAGAAAGGTGAGCAAGAATTTATCTGTAAGAGAGGCAGAACTAGTCAGACTTGCTTGTCTTATGTGAGTAAGATGTAGTGCTTAGTATGTTACTCATAATTTTACCTTTGGCATTTTATCCAGCTCCAAGAAAGCAGATGGAATAAAGGTACTAATTTAACTAGTATTACAAATTCCTCAACAAATGTAGATTCATGCTGTCTTTCCCACAGATGATTACTAGATGATTCCACACTGGTAGAAGAGGCAAGAAAAATTTTCACCAGTAAATAGTTCTTTAACCTAACAGGAATTAATCTCCGAGAGAAATCAGATGGCATGGCTCTGCTGTGCAGCATTTCTCTGCTAGCACAGATTTGTTTTCGTCCAGGAGGAGGAAGGGTGTCCTGGTCTGGCTGGTCTCTTCAGAGATCCTCAGAACCCAGTTTCTCTGATCATGCACCCTGACTAGTGCAATGTGCTTTAAACCATTCCTCGCTGTCTCATAGAAAGCCCTGCCTCAGAAGGCAAGTGTGCCTGACACTTGCTGCCACCACTTCTTCCCTCATTGACCTGCCAGCGCTGCAAGATCCCTGAAGCATAAAACGCGTGCTAGATCCCAAGTAATACCTCTATGAATTCCTTTGTTCTGATTTTGCTACTCTTATAAAAATTGCACTGCTACACAATCCAGTCATCTCTTCATTGCTGGCATTAGAAAAATAAGTCTCAACGCTGCTTAGTGCTGAATATGCTTTTAAGCTGTGTATGTGTGTCTGTTCCAACAAACCAGACGTCCCTAGCTGCTAAAGTTGTATTGCTTTTAGTTTGTTGTGAAACAAGAAAAACTGGAAGGAACCTGAATCTGGCCTGTGAGCTATGAGTGCCATTTTAACAGATACCACTGAATGAACTGGGAATAATCTCAGGCCCTTTTCCTGTACGAGTCCTACGCATCACACCTAACCACACCCCCTCCTGACTAATGATGACTGTACCCGTGTTTTGCAGGAGAAGAAACATAATGGCGCTTAATGGAATGATGAAGCGTGATAGAAAACCTTGATGGATACTGTCAGTGATAACAAAATTGTGCCATTATGTCACACTTTAATTGTTTAATACAGTATCATTTGCTTTCTCTCCAAGACTGCAATGAAAGAAGTCAAGGATGCTGTGACCTAGATGCGCAGAATGACCTAGTAGGATCCAGACACAGAAGTCCAAAGGGATATTTCATCTTCTGTGCAAAGCCCATAGGCTACTAAATTCCTGAGATGCTTAATGTTGTCCTTATACAAATGCTCAGATCTGCCTTTATCTCTCAGCTGCACCTACCTTACAACAAAGCTTGTCTTTGATTCTCTAGTTAATGATCTTTTGCCTAAATGTCAATGCTTGAAAACTCCCAATGTGTTACTGCAGCAAGCTTTGAGCAAAAGAGCACATTGAGGCGTTTTTGCTCCCAATCACTGCTGTTAGTGTTGACTCCCTGGTTAAAATAATAGTATGTCTGTGACTGGAGCTGTCCTACAAGAGATTTGAATTCTCTTCAGTCTGAGAGCATCTGTTCGTAAGAGTGGACCTCACTGCTCATGTACAGTATTCCAGCAAAAATGCTACTCAGGGAAAAAAATTACTTTGATTAGACAGAGTGGAACCCTTAGCCTAGACATCAGGCCACACAACTAATAGCAGAGAAGTGTAGGTCCTGTTTTCTGCTCCTAAATCTGTTTGTTTCATTTACTGTAAGGAGTAATTAACGAAAGTGCACTGAAAGATCAGAGAAATCAGAAGCAGGCACAGGTTTCTCCGTTTGCGAGTGAATTTCTTGATTGTTCAGCTGGAGATAGATGTTTACTCCCTCTAGCCCAAAGAGGTTTATTATTTTCTGTATTATGGCACAGGTCTTAATAAGAGAAGTGAGCAGGGTTCCCACCTCTCCCATGGAAGAGCCTGAAACCAGGTGGTTACACCTCTCCTCAGGGTTTGACATTCCTGTAGAAATAAATCCAATCTGGCCACATCCTAGGAAAATGCTCTTTCCGAAGAAATTAACCTTGTTGTCTATCTAAATTTTAAAAGGATACGTGTGACCTCTGCTCTGTTTTTGGAAAGGAGGATCTTAATCTAGCCCTGACCTTGAAGAGAGGCAGATAGAATTAGGAACTGATGGCCTTAGCAAAGAGAAATTTAAGTCACATTTGGCCGCCTTTGTGATGTTTTCTGTTTGTTAGCTTGGCACGCTGTGTGCTGTCTGTTTTGAACCCCACTCTTCTGTGCATTTTTAGGAGAGTAGGCACCTAAGTCATGGCTGTAAAATCCTCTCCAAGAGGCTAATATCTTGAATTTAAATTTCACAAGTTCTCAATTTGTTTTCTTGCTAGAAAACACAAATCTGAGTGTACCGTGTGTAACAGCTTTTCTAGGTCCACCAGGTATCCTTTTATTTTCTTCTGGATGTGAATTTTTTTTCCGTGAGGAGGAGAGTTGTGGTGGATTATATCTGTATGCTTTATGTTTTGAATTTACCAATTTCACGGTCTGGGTCTGGATTTATGTGCTGTGGTTTAGGTTTTTATGTCAGTTACAAGGGAGAATATTGACCTTTCCCTTATATGAATGCCCATATGCTTCAAGAAATTTGGACTGTGGTGAGACATGTCATACGTAGAGAAAATCTCAATAGAAAGAAATCCAAACAGTTCGTGTTGTAAAGAGGACAACTAGCAGAGTAGGGGACCACAGAGCAGCTAAAAATCCACGAAGAAGCCATCAGATGCCATCTCAAGTTGCATATCCCTATTAACAGGGCCTCTGTGCCCTGTCTGACCCTGTCTTTCACAGTAACGGCTCACATGCTGGCCTCGGATTCTCTCTTGTGGGATGGAGAACTGAATCTGTCTGTATTCTGTATCTATGTATCTTTGGCATTTTTTTGTTTTATTTTGTTTTTTCGGTTACAATAACCACAGTACATAAACTGTGCTGTTACTGTTCCAGTGTCAGCAGCTGTGGCACATCTCTCTGACTGGTATTTGCTGTTCTGTCTGCTGAGAAGAGTGTGCCACACAGACTTAATTATTAACATGGGGATTGGATATCGCGGTTAGGAAATCAGTATAGTGTCTGCAGTGCCGGTTCGAATTGTGTAAATTTTCAGTCCTTGCACTCATAGTTGAGCTCCACCTCAACGGCAGCAACACAAGTCATGTTGTGGTGTTTTTTTTCTAAGTTTATATTGCCATGAGCCATTTTGGTTTTCAGTAGATCTTCAAGTCTGGTGTTTTGAGGAAGGATTTTGGTTTGGCTCAGCTGTCTGGAACTCAGCAGGGGTTGTTTAGAAAAAAACTGTCCATAACTTCAATAAATAAAACAAATAATAAGACAGTGTGAATGGTGTAAATGAAGGCAAAAGACATAAGTAAGAGTGCGTTTCAAAACTTTCAATATAGTTCAACATTTCATCTTACATTCCTGGTTCTACAATTTAATTTGGAGTCCATACTTTAGGGAGAATCTAGTTTCCTCCTTAATGCTCTTGTTTACCACTTGTAATCTGTTTGTGTGTTCATGTCTACGCCTGGACTTGCAAACACAGGTGGGAAATTGTTTTACAGCTGGTGGAAACATTTCATTTCATGGTAATTTTTGTCTGCACTGTAAAATTCAGCGTCCGTTCAGAATTACCTGTTAAAGCTCCTGTAGTCAGGCAGTTCTGGCTTTGCTTCAGGTTTAAAAAGTTTAGGATATAAAGCTTCCAGCAGCTCTGGATCATCCCTAATGGCTTCTATCCAGGGAGACTGGTAATACTTTGGCACAGAAGTAGTGTTGAACTTTTCAGGAGGAATTTCTTTCAGTGGTCCAGAATATCCTGCAAGGCAATCAGGGCAAAACCATTATAATAACACTCTGTGTTTTCTGCTTCCGTACCCTCATCCTGTGTAACTAGGAATCAACATGTCACCACCATTTTGTGGTTAGGTAAAGAGTACGATTGGATCAAGTCACCTGGTCAGAGCTGAAACAGGAAGGTGGCAGGGGGAATTTGTAGCCTATTGGATAACTGCTCTCAAGTATACCATCCTTTTTTGAACTCAGGTTTAGCTTTATATAAATTTATTTCTGTCATTATAAGCATTTGTTTAAAACCAGACTATAGCTACACAGCCCTTGGGCTGAATTAACAAGAAGGTTTTAAAACAGTATGCTGTTTAAAACTAAGATAAATCTATAGTTTTGGGGTGAAATTTTCCAAAAGTATTAAAAGGAGTTAGGAACACAGCCATTATAGTGGAGTTTTTGTCTTTGCCTCTGCCTTAGATGCTTTAAAATGTTCTTTTGTGTTCTTTTCCCTGCATAATCATATGAGGATCAGGCTCTGATCAGAATTTTACTAAATAAATAAATTCCATGTTCAGAGTGATTCTTCTAAAGCCAAGTACAATATGGCAGAAATAATTATGGGGAGGGGAGAAAGCCAGACCTTAATGTACGATTTGAAGAATTAAAACCAGCAAGAGATTAACCAATTATGTAAGTTACACTATTTACTTGAAAAACAAGGGTAACTTATTCTACCCTTTGCCTCCCCCACTACATCTAGCTCATTAAATTAATGCTTTTTCCTTCTGTAAGCTTAACACCAACCCTGTGGTTTAATATCTACTCCTTTTGACAGACCTTTTTTGCATAAAGAGAGGCTTGAGGATATCTATCACGTCGTAGCAATGGAAATTACCTCTGTTTGCGGTGTATTTGACCAATGGGTGCACAGAGTCATAGCAGTCACTAACCGTGTAGCACTGACCTAGTTTACATAGACTAGAAAAGGTCTGCACAGAACATGCATTGAGTAATTCTGAACAAAGAATGGATTTGTAAAAACCACAGTCGGCTCATGGATAATTCATAAACAGGAAGAAGGGCTATATCACTGAATAAATGAATTACAACAAATTAGCCTTCTCTAGTCTTGAAAGAATACAAAATAAGGCTGTGTTGTAGCTTGCTGCTTTAAATAAAGACAACAGTACCCTCACAGTTCAGGACTTAAAAAAGATCAGTTTATGCAGGCAGAGGCAAATTCCTTTTTAAATTTCTCCTCTGTGACAGTTTCCAGCAAAACTTACAGTGACTTCAGATGTACATTTACAGGTAAGTAAACTACAGTGGATAACTTCAAGAATGTTGAGGTGCGTGTTGCTTGTTAGAAATAAAGGCTTGGCAAAGAAAAATCAGTATGTTTATCCTGCTTTAAATCTGAGGATCTGTTTCTCAGTGTTTATAAGACTGGTATATGTAGGAGCAGTCTCTTTTAATATTAATGTATGTTTTCAGTTTAGAGAGAAGTAGTACAAAGGACATATGAAGTCTTTAAAAATGAACAAAAATGGCTGAAGACCACCCCTTTACATTTCTGTGTGAGATTCTGATAAATTATCTGGCTCAAACTGATCCGTTTCTAATAGTAAGTCTGTTAACAAATTCTCATTGGAGATACTGTTTTATAAAGAGTTCCTTCCTGTGCTGTGAAATGAGAACTAAATGTATTTAATGCCTGTAAAGTCATATATTACCTGGGGCAATGTTGTCGGGATGTGGGGGGCTCCGGGGATCAGGTGTATTAGGAGGTGTCATTGGGGCATGCTGGGGAATTCCTTCCATGCTGACGCCGTCCATTCTAACGCTCTGGATGGGCTCTCCACGCTGCATTCAAAGAGAAATAAGTGTCATTGACAGCACAGGCCCAACCCCCCTCTGTGGTTCTCTGTGGAGGGACGGGGTGATAGCCCAACCTGCAGCCCAGATCTGAGACCTAGGCTGGCCCATCGGAAGGCACACTGTCCTGCCCTTCGGGACCCTGTGTGCTAGGTAGCACTCCCCAGGATTTTCCAACTATATGCTAGAAGATAAAACAGTTTCATAACTCTTTCTTACATTGGCTACATAAGCGAAAATGAATAATTTTCCAGTGCTAAGAATGATAGCCCATGACAATTTTAAAGGTCTGTCTTACAAGTGTGTGAATGCTGTTATGTGCCAGACAGAGTACAATTGCTACCCAAAGGTTCTAGAAATCTGGCAAGTTTGAGCCATTTGAGTTTCAAAGCGCTAATTCTTCAAAGCATCTCTTTCCATGTTGGTTGAAAATTCACTGCATTTGTTGAATTGCTTTTGTTTGGGGTTTTCTTTTCCTCTATTTGTGATAGAAATAACAACTTCAGTGCAGGTCACTTTCTGGAGATTCATGATATGCTGTTATTTTCCACCCTCCTGTCGGGTCATCAGTTCTAAGGAAACACCCAAAGCCTTCATCATTGTTGCATAAATATAGAATTAGAGTCTTGTGAGAAGTCAGTATCTTATTTTAGCTATGACACATAGGCTAAAAGCAATTTAAATATAGACTGTTTGAGGGTGAGAGTTTCTTAAAGTAGGAAAGCAAACAAATAATACTTGTTTAAACTTGAACCAAAAAAAAGATCAAGGCAGAATGTTTTCTGAAGTATGTTAGAAAGATTACTTTTGGCAGGCGGAATTATAAAGATGCTGAAGACAAACACCGGTGGTGGCTGAATAGGCATTTAAAGGAAGGGAACAGAAACCAAAGAGGCATCATTTTTTTTCATGTGCCAGTGTCATGTGTACACTATCTGTCTTTGTGGGAAGAAGTAAACTAGAGGGGAACTTGTTCAGTTTTGACCCCTCACTACAAGAAGGACACTGAGGTGCTGGAGTGTGTCCAGAGAAGGGCAACAAAGCTGGTGAAGGGCCTAGAGCACAAGTCTCATGAGGAGCGGCTGAGGGAACTGGGGTTAAGCATGGAGAAAAAGAGCCTCAGGGGAGACCTTATCACACTCCACAACTATCCGAAAGGAGGTTGTAGTGAGTCTGGGGTCACTGTTCTCCCAAGTAACAAGCGATAGGAAAAGAGGTAATGGCATCAACTTCCGCCATTTATGGTGCATATCCTAATGGATATTAGGAAAAATTTGTTTACAGAAGGCGTTGTGAAGCCTTGGAGCAGGCTGCCCAGAGCAGTGGTGGAGTCCCCATCCCTGGAGGGATTTAAAAGACGTGTAGATGTGGTGAGGTTGAGAGGTGACCTGGCAGTGCTGTGTTAATGGTTGGACTGGATGATCTTAAAGGTCTCTCCCATCCAAAATGATTCTGTGATTCTGTGAAACTACAAAGAAATCATGCACAATGTGCATCACGAGCACCAAAGGAACCCAAGCTAATCTCACGGTGTTTCCTCGATAAGGTATTACAAAATACTCACATTTCTTGGCTTGTTTGCTACATAATGGTAATTTTCATATGTGTATTTGTCAGATCTCCGCTGACGTCTCTTGAAGAGTCTTGCACCTCTGTTGCTGAGTGTTGATAGTTCCTCTACCATGATATCTCTGGGAGTGCTGACCTTTTTTCCAAGGTCTAAGCTGGGTGAGACTGCAATACAATGGATAAATACATAACTCTGCTTTCCTTAAATGCTTGATATTGCAGACACTACAGCTGAAATCCAATGACACGTTAATACGTATCTAACCCGTAGCACAGCTTCATATGGTGTTAGTGAGATTAATCATTCTTCCAAAGTTTTGGAGCAGAGTATCCATCACCACAAACCTGTTTTTCCCAAAGGTGCTAAGCACCTCAAGCTCCAGATCTACTTCAGCTGAATGGCATTCAGCTGTTGCCAAAAGCAAGTCTGTAATGTCCTACACACCATCTTAATAGCAGAGTAGAGGCAACTGGCTTCTGCTGAAGCCAGGAACAAAATTCCATCTGACCCCAGAGCTCCCACATCAAACCTTCTGTTAACTTCCGGTGTCACATAGATGAGCAGGTAACCCCTTTTAAACATTCCTACCAGTTTCTTGCTGCTTATAAACATTTTCTTTTCAATGATTCCTTAACATTCTGATTTCTTTTGAAATCCAGGGCATGTTTTGTACTTTAAGAAAAGTTACCATTAGAAAGTCTCTATTACATAGTAATTTTAAACTTTTTCGAAAGAAGCTTTCAAAATACAGGTCAAGGTGTTGAAAATGAGAGCCCTAACAAAGAATTACAACGTGCTTCTAGGAACTGATACATTGAGAACATTTTAATTCTCTCTAAGAGGAAACAGAATTGCTAGATGCAGTATTACTTTTTCTCACTGCTTGGGAAGAATTCCTTGTCTTTAGTGTCCTCCCAGGGGATTTGAAAATGAAAAGGCATAAGTAGGGGACAGGGAGATCAATTTGGACTGTAAATGGAGAACCCTGAATATCAGAATCCCTTCTGGTCATGTTCATGTTAGTGTTGTGGAATCTGGGATGCTAGTGGCAATGAGCAAGCTGTTCATCTCTCTCAGATGATGTACTCAACCTACAGATAAAGCTTAAACCTTATAAATTGATTAACTGCAGAAAGTTCCTAATGTCAAAGTTAATATTGCCTAAGCATAGTTTCGTTTTATCTAATGGCCTGTTCAACGTGGCGTATGCCTGCCTCCTAGTAACTTTGTGCTGGAAAAACTGTGATTTGCTGCCATATAGGAAAGATTAATTGAGAGAGATGTATTAAATATTTAGCTGAAGCTGTTGTCGGTCCCTCGACCCTTAACAGCCATGTAGGAAATCAAACAAGTTTGTGGTCCCTAGAGTGCATCACTCTTGATCCACTTCTGTTCTTACTGATTTCAATCGAATGTTTGCAATAGAGCAAAAGCAAGCGAACTGTGTGCGGAGCTGAAGCATGCACTCCTGCCTTAAAAATAGTATGCGCAAAGAATCCTAACAACCTCCTGTTATTTAAGAGGTAACGACTAAACAGAGTTCTTAACATGGAAGAAAATGACTCAGCTTGCCCAATGTAGCCGTATCAGTGACAGATAGTGGTGGGGTTTTGGCTCTGTGGTTAAGTGCACTGGTTATTGGCCTGTGGCCTGAAATTTAGACCTATATGTCATATTTTGATTTTATCATTTTGTCAGATTGCTACCGGGGTGTGGAATGTTGGATGGTTTTATTTTAGTAAGCAGTTACTCCTCAAATCAGCAACATTTTCACATAGAAAATGATTTTCTTCTTTGCACACAGAGTGGGTAGTATGTACATACTCAGAGACTGGGGTGCCAAGGTGACTGCAGACCTCTGTCCAAACCACTCAGTGTTCTTCTGGGACACACTGGATGTTATCTATTTTGGGCCTTGCTGTTCCCTTACATGCGTACTGTTCTTGTTAATGTTGACTGAAGGCTCCAAGGTACTTTGTAAGCCATAGATGTGTACCCAGGCAGCATCCCAAAAACTTAAGTGTGAAGTTCATTTGAATCCCTTGCCAACTAAAATCTAATCATCTGTCTAGTTTTAGGATGTGTCTAGGGATTGTTTCAGTGTCAGTGCAGGAAAGATGACAAAGCATGAGAAATCATCCTCTAAATGTCCTCCTGGATGATAGAAAGAGGTCATAAATGGACATCACAAATTAATACAGGAAGTTTAATTCATAGTTTAATCCTAATCTTAACCTTTTAGCTTCATTTCTTAATTTGTTCTTGCCAAGTCCTTCCTGTCCTGTGCTTAAAATCATAAAAGACTGCATTTAAGTATACAATTCCTCCTGCATTCACTGCCTAATCCTCTCTTAATCCTTCAGTTTACAATCTTCTAAATTCCTTAATCTGGATTATAAATTTTAATATGAATATCATGATGAATATCATATACTAGGTTTGTTGTAGTATCAGAAATAAGATTTTTTAACTCTGTCATGAAAGATAATCATGTAGATACTGAAGAATGTGCTTAAGAAATAGTATAGAACTGGACATAAGATTTGAGCGTAACTGAAGGCTAATCTGATGAACTCCAAACACATACGTGTTTACATACATGCTCGTAGAAATGTTATGATTAGTCCAAGCCTGCCAGTGAAAAACCATGGGGTTGGGGAGGTCACTGTATCCACACGCTGGTTGACTACTACAGTCTCTCCTCTGAGACCATAAGAGGGTTGACAGTTAGTGTCTATTCCTGCAGCGTTTTATGACACGTCAAACTTTGCTAAAACACTAACGTCCCACCAGCCATCAGGAGACGTGGATTTTGAGTCATTACCTGTCTTGTCCAGACACTGGTAATCTTTGAGACACTGGTAAGGACTTGGCTGATTTTATATCTCATCAATAACTGTTTCCTCCATGAGTATCTTTTAACAGGGAATTTGAGATTCAAGGTTTACCTGAAAGCATTATAATAAAAAGGGGCTGAAATAAAAATGCAGTAGCTACGCTCCCTGGGCTGGTGTTACAGAGCCTTCTGTTGCTGTTTACCTCTGTTAGCAGTGGAGAGTTTTATAGGCCTGTGAGACTGGCTGGAACAGTACATTTAATTTTTACGTAATTACCAGGTATGGGACCATCATTACTAATAGCAATGCGAAACCCAGACAGACAGCTGTTCACCTTCCAGACCTCAGATTAAGCTTGTTGAATTAACAATTTGGGGAAAAATAAAATGTCAAAAATGAACAGAGATTAATTTAGCCGTTTAAAAACGAGATTTCTCCTTGATTTTTCTAGGAATTGTTCAGATTTGGTCCTAAAGAACTAGCATGTACTTCGTGTGATTACAGCTTTGGTTATCCTTTGTTTCTTAACTAGTTTCACTGAGCTTGTGCAGTTATAAGTTTCAAAGTCTTACCACACCATTTTCATGAAATTTCATACTTTTCTATAACATTTAAAGATCCCAGGCATTCACAGAAGATGCAAAAGTAGGATGTACACTTAAAGAGTTAGTATTGCCTTCAGTGGCCACATATCACAGCATATCTTGTAGGATAAGCTGTCAGATCTATGTGTATGAGCCTAAACTAGACAGCAGATCTGATAATACATGAATAATAAAAAGGGACAGATTATGTGAGGCAAATGCCAAACATCAGCACAGATTATCCAGTAACGGCAGTGATTTCAAGGACTGTATTGTAGATTTATAAGTATTGCTATGAATAGTAGCAACATTTCCCATGTGGAATGCCTGGTTCCAAACAAACATATGAAAGACAGTTGGAGTTTTTTGCCCTGAAGATCTTACAGGCTATTTCAGGCTTATGTAGTACTTGGAATTACAATACCAAAAAACCAAAGGAGTTGTAATGAAATCTGTAAGACTGGCAGACGGGCTTTCAGGCTTATGTGTGTGTTCAGTGGAGAATGGAAAGAAGTATTTGCTTAGGAACAGAAATTACAGAAAAAAAATATAAAAATATCAGAAGGACTAGGACCAGGCACAGAAACTCATAGCCCCCTTCTCTAAAAATCTTACATCTTTTGTCCTGTTCTTCCTGCAATCACGATGGTCAGTGAATGAGTGCAGAAACCATCCCCAAACCCTTTGGAGCAAAAGCCTGCAGGACAGATTTTCCATACTGGAATTTAATGTTCAGTGTTTTATCCTATGTGATTGGTATAATTTTCATAAATTCTAAGTATTAATGGAGCTCCCTGCTTTTTCAGTGAGGCTTGTGGGGTGCTTATCAGTTGTAAAAAAATTTATCTTTTACGCAGATGGTAAAAAAGGCTTCAGGAAGAGGGTTAGAAAGATGTCCAAAAGCATCTAGCACATACCTAATGAAAGCCAAGCAGATTTGTATTCCCAACTCAGTTAATTGCTTCTTAAGATGTCACTCTAGAAGCGTAATTTTAAGAACCTGTTTTAGAAAATCAAACTACCGTCTCATAAGTGTCTGCAACAGGGAAGTACAATTTCTCCCTATGAGGTTAATTGGTGGCTGTGCATGAGAGAGAACTGCCAGATGCCAGTAAAATTTGTTAGTTACAAAGATAAAGTTTGAGAGGAAGGAACAGAGGTGTAAACATTTGTTTCAAATTTTTTTATCATTCATATAAAAAAGCAGCGTGAAACAAAGCAAAAAGAGAGGATACAGAAGAGCATGTTTCTTAGATCACAGCCTTTTAAAACGGAATGAAGTCATGTTATTAACCCCAAATAATATTCCGAAAGGCTATCCTGGCAGAATGTACATCAGCTGTTAGATTACTTCATTCCTCCACAGCAGTTGTTCATCTGAAAATAGCTTCCAAATGAAAAGAGGCAACTACAAAAGGATTAGTTACCATAGGCAGCATGATACTCCCACAAGATTATTTATGGCAAAACACCCAGAGACAAAGCCGTAAGAGAGTTAAACTCTGCAATTAAAAAAGGGCTAGAGGACATTGCATATACAGTAAGCTGGGTTCAGCGCTATACCATTTCTGTGTATTTCATCCATAATGGCTGATGCTTGTTGTTTCCTCTCTTTGACCATGGCAGAATGTGATAACATTGTGATTTTCTGATACGATTTTTCCTCGCTGAAAAAGAACAACACATTTTTACATTGTTGAGCCAGCTTGCACTATTCAGCTAACTTTAACTTCTAATAACCTGTTTAGAATGACCAAATAGTGAAGTTTGTTATTTCAGATTTAGAAATACTGTGCTTTTAATTGTGCAAAATGCACTGGCAGTTCATGACTGCAGGTGGATGCTAAGACATGTTTTGATGGATAGAAGATTCGGAGGAATGGACTTTGAGTAGGCTATATAAATTCTGTAACAAAATCGGTGTCAGCAGTTTAGGCCTTCTCACATCTACACACTAAAGATGTAAATTCATAACTAATATTTTAATTACGTCTTGGTTTATGATTTCAGAAATGTTACAGTTTGACATTTCTCAATCTAATAAAGAGTTTGAGGAACTAATCTTTGTTTATGATTTCAGAAATGTTACAGTTTGACTTTTCTCAATCTAATAAAGAGTTTGAGGAACTACATAAGATGCTCTGGCATCTTTAAAGAAAGTGCCTTTCTGACTAAGTAAAAAACCAAACATCTTCTAATTGCAGAGTCAAGAGGTTACATAAATGTCCTTTACATGACATTTTGTAGGACAGACAATGTCAAAATATTTCAGGAAACAATACACTTACCCTACTGCTTTGTTGTGCAGAAAAAAGCGATCTCAACCCTTTAGTTGAAGCTTCAGGAGTTAGTAATGTATTAGGGATGACCTGCCTGGTCCAGGATGGTTCCTACCCTTGTGCTTGGATCTGCATGGTACCTAGTGCCGAGACAAACTGGGGGCTGATCCTCTTCAAAGGGACTGGCATCCAGCTGACATCAACTAGTTATATATAGAATCAAACACTCCAGCCACTCATATCTTCCTGGCGAAAGAACAGAAAAGGTTCAACTGCACCCGCAACAAAGAGAGTTTATATTCCTTTCAGAGCTTATTGGAAGATTTAATGGAACGCTCTCCTCATACTCATACAGATCATCTCCTCATCACCTCTGAGAATAATAATCTTTGTGTTATAACCAGGAAAGAGACATTTAAAAATAAGGTGTTAAATATATGGATGGGCAAGACTGTATCAGATGAGAATGGCATGGACTAATCCTTTAGTGAAAGATGAAACCATGCTTCAGTAGTAGCTGATGGCTAAAGGCAGTGGCAGATGGCTGATATGCAAAGGCTGTTCTGAAAAAGGAGATCTTTTTCAGTATTGTATGTGGTAGGGAGTAATTGCTCAGCGAGTGCGCACCTCAAGAGCTGTTGTTCAAAATCTTTTCATTTTCTTTGTGCATTAGGAACAGGAACCTGCAGTAATTTGAAGCTGAGTAACATTCAGCATTCCAGGATACTGTTGTATCAGTTTATCTAAGAAACGTGCGATACATAGGGCACGGGTATTTCATGACAGCAACTAACTTTGGACAGAAAGAAACACTGGCAGAAGGAAACGTTCCCCCCCTACCCTCCTGTCCAAACGCAGTTAGTTGAATTACGGGGCAGTAAAAGGAAGGTGAAGTTTTGTATTGTATTTGGGTTTGTTCAAGGACGTTTCTTTTTCTTACGGACTATGGTCTTGTTTGATTTGGAGGATTGATCAAAAAATTGCTTGGATCCTGCTATGACAGGAGAAAGGAATTCTGACTGTAAATGGAATCTGGAGAGTAATAAAATACACCAACACTATGTGCATGACTTTTAAAGCAAGAAGCACTCTGAGATGGATATAACGTACGTGCCCAATGCAATGTTCTGAAAGTCTGCCTCTCCAGAAAAAATACTGCACTGTTTTTTTCTCAAGCTTTCTATTCCTCGGTGTAGCTTTGCAAAACATTTTTCTGAGATCCTAGATATCTCTGCCCCAAAGAGGTGTTCATTTTAACCCTTGCTATCAGAATTTACATGCTGCAGTTACTCCTTGGTTATCCTTTTCCAGTTTTCGTGGTTGGATCAGCCAGTTTCAAGAGTATCAGCAACCATATCTAAGTCTTGGTTGAATCTGATCTATTCAATAAAGGCCAAGATTGTTCTCAGTGGTTCACCACCGAGCTGCCAAGTGGGATTGCAGGAGTCTGTCAAGGGTTCATGCTACTGAGTATTTTTATTAACGTCTCCAGTGAAGAAGTAGAGAATGTCAATTAAATGCCAACCTAGGCAAATCACAAGTGATCTGTAGGGAAGAATTGAAATGTTAAATTAACTTGGTGAAGTGGGGGAAAAAAATCAAATGCAATTCAATAAAACTACATCCAAATGAAATTATAACGTGGGCATGCAGCTGATTGACACTGAACTTGTCCTTAAACCTGAATTTTGGATCCAGGAGGAAATGTCAAGAGGCATCCCAAATGGGATAGTCCTGTGCTTAGTCTATTCCAATTTCCATTAACTAATTATCTGATAGAATAAAAAATGCACTAGTAAGCTAAAAGGTGCTTTTACACTATCAGAACAACATATACCGTTCAGCCAACTGCTACTTCTGGATGACTGCAAGCTCTTGAGAATGGGCAGATTACCATTCAAAATTACACTGAAAAACTGTTGAAATAATTAAAAATCCATAAAATGCAAAGTAGTGGCACATAGGAATGAAAAATCAATTGCAGGGAGAGAAACTAAGGAATAATTGCCAAAAGCAATAAGGCAGAAGAATTATATTGAACCACAAAATAAATAGTAGTCACTAGTGCCGTACAAAAAAACAACTCGAGCATTGTGAATGGAATATCAGAAGGAAGTTACACACATATGTATTGTTTGTGTTTAAAATTTTCACAGGCTTCCACTTATGCATCCAGGACCCCCTTCTATTTTGTTTGCAATATTTTAATACCTAAATAATGCAAATACTATAGGAATATCAGGTGCTGCATTTGGTAGCCCTGAGGAAAAAATGGGAACCCAAACACTGAGACGTTTGGAAGTTTTGTGAATTCGGTCCACTTATTCGTGATATTTGTGTACACATCCAAATGTTAATGGCAATATCTGTGGATCAGCAAAGTGCTTCTGATTAGAGTTTTAAGGAAGTTTTTAGTACTTTTCTTTATTTTGAAACAATTTTCAATTTTATCTGTTGTCTCTTCCTGCGTTGTTGGACTTCAAAATTTTATTTTATTCCAGAGAAAAAGCAGTGATAGCAACTTACAGATGACACAAACTGAAACTTTTCTGACAGCTATTTTTATCTGTGAATTTTATCATGTAGAAGTTGAACTTTCAAAACTTCTTAGAATGAGTATCCTAGAGTTTAATTTACTGCTTAGTCATGTGTCATGGTTTTGCCATTAACTGAAATAGAAATAAGTGTATGTCATTGCAGTTGGAATAATGTTTAACTGCGTAGCTGCCAAACAGTTCCTGTTGAATGCTACTGTCTTTTATAATGCTCCAAGAAGTTCAGGGCCACATAAAATACAGCCAGTTGTGAAAACGTCATTCATATATAGGCATGACTACTAGAACGTCCATAATAAAGAGTAAGGGTTAAGGAAGGTGAAAGAATTGCAGGACCATGTAACATAACCAAATCAAACCTTGCATTTAAATGAGAAGTATTATTAGGAGGTGGCAAGCTAGGATGATTAAGTCAGGCTGCAAACAAGGGCAACATTTACCTGTCTTCTTCCTTTAGGTAATTTTTATTTAGCCAAGTCAGACTTTTCCTTTTGGTATTGTCTTTTCCAGCGCCTTGTGGGATCTTTCCCACCATGCTGCTTCCTCTGAACTGCATAACTGACCAGAAAGGAGGCGCAGGTTGGCAAGAGGAAAAAACCTGATTTATATACAGTCAGCCACTTCTGTAACTCATCTCTCCCTCATTTCCTCTCCTTCTCTGTCCTTTGCTTTAGTTCTCTCTTCCCTCCAGCATGGAAGACATTGAGTTACTGTAGTTTTCTCTCAAACAAAACTTAGACACAATTTAAGAGCTGAATGATGCTTCATTTCTTAGCAGTCGCTTAACTTCGTCCTGAGACTGTGACTGCCATATGTCCTTAATTTTACTCGAGGTATTAAAGTTAATATATGTGTAGTGACTTATTCACAATGTGAATGAAATCAAGAGGTTCGGGGATTAGATATATCTGTAAAAAAAGGGGACTGTGGTTACTAAACCATAACAAAGTCACTGCTCAATCGCTTAATGGATGTTCCTGTGTTCTGTATCCATTCTGTATCCATCTGAGCTTCAGGTGGATAAATAGCTTCAGCTGTTTACAGGTACCACTGTTACTGTGAAATACTTGACTGGGGCCAAAGAATAGAGTAGGCAGATATACACTGCCAGCAGTTGCTTTTTAAAATGAAACTGGTCCTTATAGACATGGGGGTCAATAAAGCATTGCATAAATGTAGGATGCAGGAGCTTCCCTTCTGAGGAAAAGTTACACTCTCTTCTTTTGCAGTGTTTAGTTTCAGTAGTAGTCACACTAAAAATGTCAAATTCTTCAAACACAGACAAGTGGAAAATGTCGTAGCCAGATTTACCTCACAATAATTTCCACGGATGTATAGGACATGTTTAGTTTGTGCTAGAGTCAGATTATGTGTATGTAAGAAAGAAATGTATGAAAGTGAAGGTTGGCATTAGGAAAAAACTTGTCCTGTGTGTCAGGCTACAAGCTGCTAAAGAAAGCTTGAATTTTATTATAGTTGCTAAAACAAATTCTTAAAGAGACTTGTCACATTTTTGGTGACAGGTCTTTCCAGCTTGTATTTTTGCTTCTAATGTATTGAATAATTTTGTCAGTTCTCTCACCTCCAGGAAAATCTGCAGACATGTTTCTCACAAATTTAGCATGATCTAACTGAATTAATGTTGACAAGAGTAAAAGTTAAATCCCGGAGAAGGTACATCTATAATTCTGCTTTTACTTAAATTCTGAGGTTCAGCTAACCTGAACCACCCATGTGTTGCAAATGAAACCAAGTCCTGTTATTGGTATAAATTTTCATTAAATATGTCTTGTATTCTGACAGAGACAGTACAGGGTTCCCTATTTTCACTTCTAAATTCAAATTCTTTTGAATGGAAAAAAAAAAAAGTTGAGTTATCTGGAGTATATTTCCCTGCCTATGGAAAGCGTGGGAAAAAATAATTTTCTTGAATATACCCAGTGCTTTGAAAAAAAAATACATTATTTTTGCAGATAAAAAATGAACTATTTTCATTTCACTTCTATGCTGGATTGGTAGTTTCTCAGTAGCTACACTGGGCAGAGATCAACATTTGAGGTTTTGATATAATATGTTCAATAACATACAATGGTATTTGATAGACTTTTCAAAATGTTGTTACTGTTGTCCTTCTGTTCAAGATCCAAAGACTATCATTGTTTTTCTGGGATCCATAGGAAGACATTCTGTGATTTAGTATTCTCATTATCCTCAAGTTTTTTTAAAGAAAATGGGATGGTTTATTTTTTTGGATTTCCATTTGCCACATCATCATTTGCATAGAAATCCTGCAAAATAAAAACTGCCAAAACCCACAAAACCCAGCCCTCCTGTTTTAACTGCTTTGTCTGTAATGTAGAAGGACCTAAAGGACGGTGACAGGTAAATGTTGCCCTTGTTCACAGGCTGGCTGAATCATCCTAGTCTGCTTCCCCTAATGTTGCTCTAACTTCCATAAATTTGGTGGTTTGAGACTGCCTCAGAGAAGACAAGTCTTCTGTTGTGAGCTGGGCAAGCATCTTTACATGTGGTTTACAGTTCATACATTTGTTTTTAAATCAGGACAGTGCGAACTCTTAAAAATAAACAAAGACAACAGCAAAATTTCACCACCAGTTCAAAATCAGCCTTAAAATGGTAAACACTGGTCAACAAAGCTGAAAATAATCAGTAGGGAAAATAATTTCTGGTTTAAAGAAAAATAAACGACTAATCTCACCTGTTCAGTTTTGAGTACTTATTTGCTAGGGGCTTGCAGTCCCAACGCAAGACTGGACTCGGTGAAGCACAAGTTCAAGAGTGCTTCAGCAGAAAGGTGGTCTGCAGGACAAAAGAAAAGCTTCTAGAGCTAGAAACAAATTTAATCAGAAAGAAGAGTATTTGAACTACTTTTCTTACATCCAAGCATGAGCTATATCAAGTGTATGTTTATTAAGTATGGCTTACATGGCTTTTCATGCTGAAATAATTTTAAACTAAGCATAAAACCTGCCGACCTGACAATAACACCTGAGTGTAAATGCAGAGAGGTTGAGAAGGAGTCAGGGCTGAGTAGGAGCACCATGGCATGCACTCACAGGAACTGTGTTGGCCGGAAAGAGTCAGTAATTAAAAAAAAAAAAAAAAGGAATCAGGTGGCCAAGTGTTTTCTTAGGAAAAAGTTGGCAGGAAAACAGTCTTGAATAAAAAAAACCCCAGTATAAATAAGGTGGAAAAGATTACTTTAGTACTTCCTTTTATTCCCACCCTTGAGAAAGAGAACAGTTACCAACATTCTGACTTGCTTCAAAAACAGGCGGTCTGGCTGGCGGCCATAGGTGGCCCTGCTGTGAAAACATTTTTGTGGCTGATACTAATACTTTGTGGTAACCATTACCATTGGGCAAGAAGCACTTTACAGACGGTTGACACAGTAACTGTTTCATTGCTGATGTGTTTCGATTGTTTTAGCCACTTTTTCCTGAAACAAATATATAACTGAAGCAAGTTTTCTATAAGATATAAAATAAACAGATGAATAGAGACGATACAAATAAAGGAATCCAGCCATATTGCAAAGCCATCTCGCACAGCCTATCAATAAAGAACAAATAGTGTGAACTGTTGCAGAAGTAGTTTATTATAAGGAAAGCGTTGTCAGTAGCCTTACATCTGTGGGTCTCCATTTTGATTTACTCTTTTGCTAAAACTAAGTGTTCAGTACTATTTCAGTTTGTTCCTCCGATGTTTGGCACTCAGTACAGTTTATCGTCTTGCCTGGGGCCTCTGTGTGGTGCCTCAGTGGACTTCTGGTTTGACGACCAATGTCAATATTCCTTTAGAACCTCCGGTGTCATTTCTCACTTGCTTTGATTCTTCTCCCTAACTGATAAACTTACTGGGGTTTAAAGTTATTTGGATATCTTTTTTATTCATGTAGTTTTTTTAAGCCAGCTGAATTCTTCCAGGAAGGGGAACATGCTCTCTTCTATAAACTGTATCCAGAGGTCATCATCTTCTGAAGTAGAATTTTCTTCTTTTGGTTATTCATGTTCCAGGCAGATTATTTTGTCTGCATGAGGAATATAATCTAATTTCCAATTACTGCTTTCACAAGGCCCTAGAGTGTATCAGCATCCGCTTTATTATAACCATTATCTGAAAAACATTTTGCTATTTTCCCTTAAGGAAAGTAAATTCTTTTTTTGTCTCTTCCATCTGTTTTATGATTAATCCTTGACTGAATTCTTCCCAGCACTAGAAATACAGAAACCAGATCATAGCACAGTCTTACAGCTTCACAACCACCTGGTATGCCATATCACACAGCTTAAATAGAAATGTAATTTATATTGGCAAACATTCCACCACATGAATTGATGATAACTAACGTAGCAGCTACTGAAAGTTCTGATAGTTTTTTCATTGGCTATTCGTTCTTTTCCCTTAAAACATGTGCAAGGATGAACTTTCCATATCAGCCTGCCTGGCATACTACAGCCCCTTGCTGGAGGCAGAGTGTTGAACGTCACCTCTCCACGCTGCCCTGACAGAGGAAGGATGAAGAACGTCACCCTTCTAGAGACTGTTCTCCTTGCTTAGCTGCAGCCCGTGGTAGCAAAGACCAGATAATTTTGCATCCCTTTCCTAAGGCACTGTGCAGGCAGTCGTATAGGTTTGAAAAGCGACCACAGTGACTGGTAGACCTGGGCTGAAAACCCTGTTTCTTGATGCAGACACGTGCATGAGTGCCTGTGAGCAGGCACCTAATCCCGTATTACAAGAAAAATGGAGAAATTATGTGATACTCTTGCTGCCCTGAGGAAAACCATTATGAACATGTTCTAAACCCTTGAACTGAAGTGAGCCTATCCTGGAAACTGCAGCACAGTTCCAAGGGACATGTCATCCCATGTAACAGTGGTTTCTTTCCATGACACTTGTTCGTCTGGGTGCAGTTGCTGTTTGTAAGTGATTCAGACGAATGCCTCAAAGACTGCAGTCCTGACACAGGGCAGCTGTGTTAACCTTGCTTTATCCTGGGTCATTTTGGGCAAGGCAGGCCTTGTACTCCTTGGTGTCACGGAGTTTTAGGCCCAAGCATCACAGGGGTGGTGCTATTCTTTGTGAGGTGGGAGTGTGTCATACAGTGGATATTCTGGTATTGGGTGTTTCAGGTTTTGTTTCTTCTTCCTTAACATATTCCTGATGCTACAGTCACAGGAATATTTTTCTGTAAATCAGAATAAATTAGGGGAAATTGATCAAATCTGTGATTTAAAGCAGCTGAGGTCTCCCTCTGTGGCAAAGCTCCTGTTCCCTTCAGAGGGGGTGGGATCATGAGACGTGCAGCATATTTCAGTAAGTACACATTATATAACTTGTCCCACATTTCTTTCTCTTTTTAGTATCCCAGCGTTATGAAAATTACCTTCCCATAAATCATTACAGCTGCTCATCTTCTTCTGTGAAAATAAATTGCCCTCTGTTGCCCTTCCTGCACAGGAAAGTATTTAAATCAAAACACACATATATATATATACAATTGGCTCAGGAAGGAGATGGTGAGCTAATGGGGCTTTGCTGCTGCAAAAGTATGAAACCAGGATTTGTCTCTGTACTCAGTGGATTGCAATGCTCTGGGGTAGAGTCACTTGCCAAATAAGATTTCCCCTTCAGCACAAGCACAGCTTCTTTGAATGTCAATGGGAACCACGTGCATTCGTGGCAGGGGGACCTGCAGTTGAGTCTGAAATGTAATGTTGTGTCCTATAGCTGATTGTGTCCTATCTATGTCTGCAAAACCTTTGTCTGGAACAGCAGTTCTTTCTAGAAAACACCTGTACAACTGGGAAAAACCAGCAGGCCTCTGAATTCCTGTTTAAGATTGTCACTGACATTATTGAGACCGTTTTTAGAAAGCGTTTTAAATCTAGACGTCTAAAATTACATATGCAGCACCATATTCAGTCGACAAAACAGTGGGTTGATTCTGGGGCATGATGGGCACTTAGGCGTTTTACTGGTTTTGGGCCTCAGCACTTCTGAAAAGTAAGTAATTTCTTTTTAAATGCTTTGAACATGGATTTAGTGATTTAACTTATCCAACACTGTAAATATAGAGACTAGGTTATTTTTAGACTTCACAGTCTGCTACTGGGCAAATGGACTTTTGAAACAGAGATTACTGGTTACAAAACCACAAACTTGGACCCACATTTCTCAGTATCATCTATTTATTTTTATTCAGGACATTAATTGGCAAGACTGAGACAGCAAGTTAAAGGCTGGTTGCAGATGATCCTCAGGGAACAGATCATGTATCTAGAGGTCAGTTTTCTCCAGTGAAGAGATCTGAGCATAATTCACCCTCAGGACAGACCAAATTTTCTTTTAAAGTATATGTGAGAAATTAATTTAGGATTAGTTGTACATGGAAAGTGAGTTTCTTATTTGACATCTGAGGAGAGATGAACTTACACTGGGCTTGTGGAACAGCACATTATGTTTTGTAAAATAAATGCACAACACCAAAAAGACAGGAAGTTTTAGGGCAAAATATATTAGTTTTGTCCAAATGCTGAAGTACTTAAGAATCAAGCTTTTCTGCAGACCCCTTCAATTTTGTAGTGAGAAATGAAATCCTTACATGGTGGAGGTAGTAGGAATTAAGAAGGCATCTAAATAAACTTTCTGGTCATCTTCAGCTGACAATCAGGTGACCAGAACAAGTGATGTTCCCTTTGCAACCATGCAATATTTGCTGACGTTACAGGTATTGAGTGTCAGGTAATGTCCAGTCTTGTGAAGCAGGGACACGCCGGGTGTGTTTTAAAAGCTTTCAAATACTATTTGTTTAATAAAGTAGCAGAATGACTATTTACTAGTAAGGTGCCACTCCTAAAGCTCTAAGTCTGCCTCTGGCATTTGGAAGGTCTTTCCCGAGGAGTTTCTCTATAGGCAGATTCAGTATTAGCAGAGAAGAAGTAGGGTCTGTTGGTTTTGTGGTTTTTTCCAAAATCAGAAATGAGATGGAGACCTCATTTTTGAAGTTATCGTCTGGCTGAACTTGTTTTCCATTTGGTGTTTTTATTATCAAAGAGGCTTAAGAGGTTCTCTCTTGTCACAGTTAGTTTTTGCAGAGGAAAAAGATATGCCTTTGCTCACCACCAAAGTGGTCTCCATGTGAAATGGAGATTCTTCTTTCAGCAACTAGATGTCAGCTTTAAAAAGGTTCAACACTGTTATTGTCACTATTCAAAAAAGAAAGCAAACAATGACATTTCATATTTGGGCTGTTTGTTTTTTTTTTTTTTCCTGTTTCACCTGTAGGGAATCAATTTTTGCGCTCAGTGCTGTACATCGTTGGCAACCATCCTTCGTGAGTTTTCACTAAATGGTACTGGTGATGTTGCTGTCCTGCTTTGTGACATTTCCAGTGTTTGGGTATTTGCTGGTGAAGCCATAAACTTCAAAGTTAACGGGGTGGAAAGCCTGTAGTTGAGCAGATGTTCCTTTAGTGATGTTAGCATGAAAGTACTGAATTAAAATACCATTTCTTTGTTGCTGTGTCATTAAGATGCATCATTATCTTTCAAAAGATTTAACATTGTTCCCAAACAACTTTAAAAGGCTCTGCTTGTCAATACCTAACCTCATTACGTGAAACTGAATACGGTATCATTAGCTTAAGCACATGTAAGCTTTAATACTCTAACACATCACAACTGAAGAAGTTGTACTATGTTATACCCCTGAAATACACCTTCCAATCTGACACCTATGAAGTGCAAAATACTGCAGTGGTTTGCACTGTGTAGAGCACATCCACTATATGATTATGCCGTTGTTTTGGGGATAATTTCCAAGCTTGTGATTCATTCTTGGCATTTCTTCCATTTTTTCCTTTGGCTGTTATTAGAGTCATACACAAAAGATCCCCCAGAGTGCAGATTGCCACAGTGAGTATGTATTTGACAGTATTTTTGGAACGTGTACAATAGGTTGGGTGCTATTCTTTACCAAGTGTGAGTAGCAGCATTGGAAGTAATACTTGCTGGATCACTATATCCAGGTTACACTGTGATCTGTCTGTCCCTTTAATTTTTTTTTTTTTAAAAAGTAATTTACTGTGTCCAAATAATTGTGAATTCAGGTACATATTTTGATCCATAGTTCCATTTTTGCATAGATGGCTGCAAAAAGAAGTATTCTCAAATAGGAGAAGGAAAGTTTCACTCTTGAAACATGCTTTATTCCCTCTTAATATTCTTGCTCTTCTTTGTTTCTTCACAGATTCACTTAGTTGAGAAACATTCCACGACTAATGCACTTGTTAGGTGATTAACAGAAAACCAGACTCCTACTGTCTCATATTTTCCACTTCACAAGAGTCCAGCCATGCCATAGATACTTTCCATTCTCAGTCTTGACGTCCTACAGATGTGGAATTAAAAGTCCTTACACTATATGGGAACGTGTTGTGGAACTGTACATGTGTGTTTTACTTTCCTGAGTCATTTCTCCATTACTTTAGCTACTCTGAATGTGGGCGTTGTGCCCGGTGGAATAACACTGGCTGTACCAACACTTCTATATGCCTTAATTCCGATAAAGCTTATCTGTCAAATCACATGGAAACTGCCTGCATTTGCAGATTATTTACTTTTCCAAATTTCCCTTTTGCTTAGGACAGTGAACAGAACTAAAAGGAACAAGAAACTATTGAATGCAAAAATCTGGACCTTCAAGTTGTCTTGAAAATTCCATCCCCCTTGAAGAATATGCTGCAAGAATAAAAGTCATCGGTGCAGGACTTAGGGTTTTTTTGAAGGGAGAACTACAAAGTAAAGTGTAAAGAAATGTTGACTGCCTTTCATCTGGACTCTGACAGATGCTATTCTTCAACATCATTCCATTAGGGAAAAAAGTGTATTTAACAGAGAGAGTACACACAAGTTTATTCCTAAGGAAATATTTCTTGTGAAATTTGCTTTAGAAATAGCCATGATCTGTAGCCATAGGAAAGAAAATGAATGTATGAGCGATGCCTTAGGGAGGGCAGATCCAATGTTTTGGGGTTTTTTCCTGTATTTTATTTACTGTTAGAGGTGAAATTAAAACAAAGAGCTATATAATACTGTCATTATCCAGTTTGGAAGTGAAAGATAACTTGGGCATGCATGACAAGAGTCTGGAAACACCAAAGTCTCCATGATTTTTGACAGTCCACATAATCATTTTCATTATGTGAGCTTCCTTCTTTCTCTCTGGTCTGTGTGGTGCAGGTTACCTGTAGTATCTCGAATGGCAGTGGCTGATATTTTATATTGTGTCTGCAGCGGCTGGAGTTTGTGGACACATATTCACATAAACTTGCCATGCATGCATTAGTTATCTTAGGGCTGTTCCTTGCTACTTTGCTTTTAAGGAACATTCGTTAGCAGCGGGTGTGTTGTTTTGCTTTCACGTACTTCTCGTCTCTTTTTTTCCAGAAGATTTCTGCTTCCAGGAATTAGCATTGCTAATTCATTTGAACGGATTTTTTTTCTTTGAGCTTTTTGTTTATAAAAATCCTCTGCCAGCAAACTGGTTTAACTACGTTTCTTATTCTGCCCCCTGTTGAGAAGGAGAGGTTAACTGTTAACTCCACATTGTTGAGAAAGAAGTGGCAAGTTTGACAAGTTTTACTCATTCATTTTTAAATCAATCACGCAACTTCTTATTAGAGCAGTTTTCGAGAGTGACAGAAGAAACTCTTACACCATCTACAGTGACATAATTTTTCATGTATGTCACCTTCTCCCCAGATTAATGGAAGAGACTCCTGACATAAACATGCCTTTGTTTGGTGCCTTTGAATATGGCTGTGCTGTTCTTTTCCCTTCAGAGGCACAACTGAGCACCTTGGTAGCAGCTGAGTCTTTATTTTGGATTACTGTTATGACAGATACAAAACCCCATGTGCTCCTTAGTAACAGACATTATCAAGACCATCTGAGTCTTAACTATTTAAGACTGAAGACATTGTCAGGGATGGTTTGGCAGTGGCTCCTGGGGAAACTGAAAGATTCCTTTAATTTGGATGGGGTTTGTTTGCTTTATTATAGACTTTGAAACGGGAGTGGTGACGTGGTGGAGGACAGATGCTTCCATTATGATAAGACAAATGCAGACTCCTCTTTTATTTCTTTTGATTTTTTTAACTAATCCATCTCCTGCCCCTTGAGGTTAATCCCTATTCACTCTGCTGTGGTTACTGTCAGTAAACAGCTCCAAAGCCTTAACGTTCTCTGTCATAGAATTTGGTGAATTTTGTCTGGCAGACTGGGCCATAACTAGATTTGTTTTTTGAATTACCAGATTGTTTCTTCAAAGGATTTGCAGCTTCCTTGCTATTTCTTTTTTGAGCTGTATGGGTGTCATTGTGCTGGTTGTTAAGTATGCGCTCCTGCTATAAATAGTTAGTGGATTATAGGTGAAGGTA